>NC_012872.2:46495112-46557348 GCF_000003195.3 Sorghum bicolor
TAATCGAACAGGCGGGGATAGATAGGCACCCAAGACCTCCATGCCTTGTTGCTTCTCTATCATCGTCCCGCCCGGTCTCCAATTATTCATCCTCATCACTTGGTTATTTCCATGATAGCATATGTAGCCAACCTTTTCAGGTGATCACCTATCTCACTCGGGTGACAGGACATCATCTGGCTGCTACCGGTCTAAGCATAGCTAAGTATTAAGATTTGATCCTGAATCTACATAGTGTTATAGGTATATTTGCTAGACAAGAAGTGATATATGCAGCAAGGGTTTCACCCAACTCCTATACTTAATGCAACAATACATATATAACATATATTCTCAATTGCATTCAAAAGTAATGGGAGACTTATAATGCTCCGAGGCTTGCCTGGGATCAACATGGAGTCAGTTCAGTTGGTTGCTCCATCTTGGTGATATCTTAGGTCGCAACACTTGCTTAGTCCTTCCACCTTCAGGGTGGGTCCACCAAACACCATCTTCGAGTTTGATTCCACATCATGCCCTTCACGTGATTCATCTAGCGCACCTAGATGAGATGCAAGATGCAAGTGCATGAATACGCAGAATAGGAACACAAGATGCATCATATAAAAGTATGCAAGACACATGCATCTAAAGTTATTTAGCTAACCTCACACAACCAAATATATAGAGCAAACATATCAATCATGACACAAGTTTTACAAGGTTACAAGTATATTACTTAATCACCACTAAAGACATGCATCACACTTAGCACACACAAAGTAAAGCAATCAAGCATTCATGCATTTTCAGCAATTCTGGACATACATGCAGTAGCTTCGTAAATAAATCATAATTGAAGTTACACAACTCCAAAAGCTATACAACAGGACACTATGGAAAGATCATAAAATTATCTACAATTCATCTCTAATCATCTTAGCATGATTAACAAGTTAACCAAGTCAAACATGCATAACCATAGAATCTGATCTAGGAATTTCCAGAGAACAAGCATTTCAAAGGATGAACTTCATACCACTGTAAATCATAAACCATCCAGCCAAATAACAAGAAACTTTACCACAAGATAGATTAATAAGTTATCTACATCTTTTCTATATACAAGTTTCACAGAAAATATTATTTATATCATCGAATTAGTTGCATAAATAAAACTGCTCATGTAAACAGTAGAGGTACAATTACAAACAGAAAACTGATAGGCAATTCAAAGATGCATAACTGGAGTTGTATACCTCCAGTAAACATGATTCTTAACTTTTTGGAAATATTATAAAGTTAACTACAACTTTTGTATTATCATCTAAAGATGAATCCACAGTTAACAAGGTCAATTAAACCAAGAAAGACATCTCTGTCCAAAACATGGACAGAATCTATCATGCCACATTAAACAGCTATAACTTGAGTTCCACATGTTCATAAATTATGGTTATATACTGTCTGGAAATCTTACTAAATTGTTAACAACTTTGTTATAAACATGTACAGCTAAATCTACAACTAAAAAGGTCTTACATAACAAATAATGCAACCCTGTCTGGGTTTAGACAGACACTGGAACAGTACATTAAACCACTATAATTAAACATATGCTTAACCAAAAATTGTGCTATTTTGCTTTCTGGAAAGGTTATGAAACGTACTACAACTCATATATTTTCATCCAGGCATGATTCACAACCTAACTGAGCCAAACAATACAAACATGCAGATCTACTCAGAATAGGAGCAAAGCAACACAGGGCATTTGTTATTTTTATAGCTCTTAATCTATCAATCCTAAATTCATGAAACTTTTACCAGACATCAATATCATATGAAAAGCATGTCACCATATTTGCACATTTATTGGAGCAATATTACAGCAGTTATGAAAAAGACAAATATAACAAGCAATTAAAACCTAACTGCATAAATCTAATTTTACAGCTAAAACTTTGAACTAAAACATGTAATACTATAGATGTACTGCGTAGACAACTTTACAAGGATTCCAAAAAGTCTACTTTTGCTATTTTACGATTCTTTTATGAATTACTATGCATTTCTAAAATTTCAGCCAAAATCTGCATAAACAAAAAGATAAAGGAAAACACTTTTGCTTCGGGGACCCTGAGCTTTCCACGAATGCAGCCCATAAGTACTATTCATATGAGTCTATGGTTCGCATCTGGATCCCTGAGTTTACTCGAATTTCAACCCAAGGTCCCTGGTCGCGAATCACAACACAGCTGAGGAGCATCGGACTCGTGATTTCAGCCGACGCCATCACCGGAGGTGGAGAGGCAGCAGCGTCTGCAGCAGCGGTGGTGGCTCGAGCTTCGGCTCTGCCATGTCGATGGCGAACACAAATCGGAGGGAGAGGGCGCGAGGGGGAGCCAGAGGGAGGAGTGGAGAGTGAGGGAGACAGAGAGGGAGCTCGGGCGCTCCTCATCCACACATGAGGGGCAGGGGCACGCGGCAGCCGGTGGAGCGTGAACCGTGCATGGGCGCCGCGTAGGCAATTCATCGAGCACGTGGCACACGATGGTGTGGCTCAGGTGGGACGTGTTTTTGGGCCCTTTCTGGGCCAATTTGGATCATGGGCCCAAAAGAAGGTTTGCTCGTCTCGCCGTGCTCTACAACTTTTATTAAGTGTGCTTGGCCATTAGATCAACAGATTAGGAGATAATTAGATGTCAAGTCATGAGTGTCAATGTATTGCTGACAGTTAGTAAAACCCAGAATTGATGGTCCAAACCAAGTCAAACTTGATGCAACTTTTTACATGATCTTCTCCAAACAATTATCCACAACTATTATTTCCGAACCAACTTGAGTTGCTTAACAAAAACACGAGAACGCGGCATGCCAACGGGTCCATGTCCGTTTAGCGATAAAGTAAACTTTTACTGTTTTGGGAGCTATTTTTAAACATCCAAATGAACTCCAAATTTGATGACACTTAATCCATTATTTCCATCAAGAAGGGTACCCCAACTCATATTAAGGAATCCAATTGAGTTACCATATGAGTTTGGATAATAAAATGTCACGAACAAGCTAACTTGCTGCTATCACTTTCAGGGACTTAGCCAAAAATCTGGAGGTAGCAAATCAGCACTGAATTGATTCTTGAGAGCTCAATTTAACTAGGATGAGAACCAAACTAGCTATTGACCCTTAAATAAAGTTTGTTCTACATAAGCAAAACTACAACTTTCACTTAAGATTGAACCTCATAACTGCAATAGAAATCAGACTTTATTTAAGGGTCAATGCAGCAACTTGATAAAGCTCAAAATAGGGTTTTAGGCCAATTGAAGCATTTCCTTGGCATAAGCTCAACATGAACCTTTAATGAATTTTGTTGCATAATTCATATAGAGTCATTTGGGTAAGGTTGCAAGGTTGGTTGATGACTCATGATGTTATTTCCTTAATAAAGCCATTCCAACAAGGATATAACTTATCATTTCATGTGACTTTTTGATTCCAAACTTCACCAAACTTTTCTAGGGACCAACATAGATTGGAATGGATATGAGACACATGAAAAAGATTCCACTAGAATCACCCAAGCATATCCTTTGCAAAGGGCCTATATGTAAGCAAGAGTGCATCATCCAAGTTTAAGTTGGGGCTTGCCTTCATAGACTAACTGTGACCTCTTTGTTACCATTGAACTTGTCATGTTTGAGCTCAAACCTAGTACTTAGCAAGTGACAAACACCTGGGGTGTTACAAGATCCCCAATCTCCTTGTTGCTTACCTACGGCTCTATTATACCATTGTCTAGCTTTTCCCTTTAATGAAAAAGGAAATAGCTTCCAACAGAGAGTTTCATCAGATATGCCTTCAATGCAAAGACAGTCACATCTTTGCTCAAAGTCTCTAATGTGTAGGTAAGGATTTTCATCTCCTCCTAAAAAGGATAGGCTTTGGACTAACGCAATCAACCACGGACTCAGCCTATAGCTACATGTTTGGATATGTTGTGATGACTCATGTGGCACTAGGCTGGTCTCCGTGGGTACAAAGAACTGAATGATAGGAATGGAATTTAAGGTATCCACAAAAGAAAAGGTAAGATGTAAGAAAAGGTGACATAATAGAAAAAGATAAGAGTATGATACAAGGTAGAGTAGGACTAGGTTATCTAAGAAGACCGTCTTTCTCCTCGGCAACGACGCCAAAAATGCTTGTTGATGTTAGTTAGACACACGAAAGAATCAAAAGAAATAATCCGCAAGCACACGGATATCAGTGAGCACTTCACCGAGGAGATAAGTCTAGAGTATCGTATTTATTTTTTTACCACTAGGAGAAAGCGCGCAAAAGACTAACCTTTATCTTACCTACTACCCACGGGTTGCAAGACAAGATAGTGAGATATGAGCAATATAGAAAGAATTCTTTCTTCAGTCTTCTTCTAACCTATGGTAAGTGTGTAGATATTGTTATAAGGGGAGTACCTAGAGAAAAGAGACACTCAGAGAGTGCTTAACCCTAGCACCATATACCCTGCCTTATCTCCTGACGGGACATGGATTACAGAGACCTGAGAGGATTGTCACTTTCCACCAAAGCTACCACAAATCCGGCCAAACAGTGAGTATCTACAAGTATTCCTAGCCCAAGCACCATGATTACGCTACGAATAATTACTCTATTCCCTACGCGAAGCGAATAAAGTAAACTCGTAAACCAAAGAACAATAAGAACAATAACTTACTAGTATTAGAAGTTGAATTGCCAAACGATTCTAGAACCAAGTCTTAGGTTAGGAAACTTGATCCCGAAGATACAAAGAAGGCACCGACAGGCCGAGCTTCCTCAACTCCTATCTTCACCCTATACTATCTTAATCTCTCTTGTTGCTATCACCCTATAGAGATAGATCCATTCGAGGGACCCCTCTCTATCTAATTCTCTCTAGAAAATAAGAATTAGGGTTTCAGAATTAGATACTAGGGGGGTCAGGGTCTTATGTATAGCCCCTAGGAATCACCATAGCCCTTGGATCAAACCAACTTAAACATGCGCTTAAGATTAATCCTCAAATTCGATGGAGGCAGGATCCGCGAGGTTCACCTTAATTGGTGGAAAGCCCTGGGCAGCCGACCCACCTAGCAGGGGTGCCTGCCCCTAGGTAGCTTCCAAGTGGGCCTAGGTTTTAGGTGGTGGCTCCTGGAGTCTTCTAGATTGTTCCTGAGTTGACGTTCAGGTCTTCTCTCTATGTAAATCTGACATGTGGACCTTCTTTTGGTATTATTCAAGTAACCCCCTTTAGAAATAGACAATTAGCAAAACTCATGGAATTCTGTTAGTGATAACGCTATATCTACTGAGTGCTTGCAAATAGGTCCTTTTTCATGTTTAGTTGACAGTTAAAATTAGGAGTTATCTACCGTTAACTGTTGCTCAACAACTTCTTCATTGATGTGGTCATTGAGAAATGCACTCTTCACATCTATTTGATATAGCTTGATGTTATAAGTGTTGACACTTGCTAACACCACTTGAATACTAGGTTGCCATCCCCAGCATGGCACTAGAGTGTACTATGGTATTTATACGCACACAGATAAATCTGCAAGCGCACGGATACCGTTGTAGCTTTTACACGGTTAAAGGTTTTATCGTATCCACAGGGAAACGGGAGAACTGATCTACGCTTTAACTTAACCTAGATAGATAGGTAGGTGTAAATAGGAAAGATGGCAGAATTGAATAAGAACAATATTAAAGGTATGATAACAATGGGTGATAATATGGGAATAGAGAGTAGAGCAATCTAATATATGGGCCATGGTAGCAGAATAGAGAGGATAACTATGGTTTCTCTACTTCAAAGGGGTACGTCTATATCTGGGACGAACAACATGATAAGAATACACCACAAAGGATGCTTATCCATAGGCCGATAAACCCTACTCGTCCTGCTAACAGGAGGTGGGCTACAGGGGACCAACGTAACTGTCACCTACGCGGCCTACCACACGATCCAGCTAGACAGGGGATATCCACAAGTAATCTAGGTCTAAGCACCACGCTTACACCTATACTACAACTCTAACCTATAGGGTCCTATAGATTAAAAGTACTCAAAAGAGTTGTGAACCAGAACATACATGATTAGTAATTGCATAATGAATTAGAAGTAGATTACCAGAGTCATCCCATGAGCAAGCTTGATTAGAGCTTGATCATGGCGAAGTACAACCGGAGGAAGAACCGACAGGCCGGCCTCTCCTCCAATCCTCCCTCGCTCTCCATCTCGCTACTATCTAGATCAACTCTAGTTTAGAGAAGAGAGGAGAGCTCTCATCTCCAAACCCTAGCATTTGCTCTGTCTATGAATAATGAATAGGGATCAAGGGGTGCCTCCTCCAGGGGCCAGGGGGTCTGCTTATATAGTCCCCTCAAGTGAATCTGGGCCGTCGGATCAAACCGACATTGATTGAACGGTTATCCTTGATTCTTTAGGTCGGTGGAGCGTAATCCCCGAAGCGAGTCCTGATTGGACTTTGGGACAGGGCGGGCGCCCAAGGGGGGAGGGCCGGCGCTCTGCCCCCGAGCCCACTCGGCCTCCCGTTCGTTCCCGTGGCTTCTGGAGTCTTCTAGATGATAGAAGATTGTGCGGCACGTTCATATCTCTATGTAAACCCGACATGTGGGCCTTTCCTTCATATTTCCTGATAACCCCCTGCAGAAATAGACAAACACTAAAACTCATGGAATTCTGTCAGATAAAACCCTAAGTCTAAGTGTTGGTTGCATTTGGATCCTTTTCTTTATTTATTTGATGATTAAATTTGATACTTAAGGACCGTCAACAACCCCCCCAAGCTTACCTCTTGCTCGCCCCTCAGCAAGGATGGACTCAAGAGTTTCTGCAGTGATTTCATGCCTTAAAGGTACACATGCGTTCAAACAAGATCTCATCTCTGAGTTAGGGTAAACTGTTAAGATTTAAACTTACTCATATTACCTTTCACCATGGGGCTTGCAACCGTCACTTGTGTCTTGAGCAGTTAAAAGATAGAACGGTCAAGTCAAGCGCCATGTCTCTTGTTCTTGATCAACAATAGCTCTGGAGTTTTTGCAGATTTTCAAATAAAACTCAGAGATTCCTCGTATGACTCTCTCAATTCTCTCTTTTGTGGTATTTCTAGATCCTCACCAAGGCAGTGATGATATATGCCTTCTCTCAAAGTATGTAGTATTTGTGGTATGCGGCATAGTGACATTGCCTTCTCTCTCATCCTACTCTAATAAGGCTTTGATATCTAGAGCTCTTAGGTGGGAGACAGCTAATACATACTTACAAGACATTTATTGCATAGTCAAATCATAGATCCAAAGAAACAAGTCAATAAGTTAAATCAAGATGTGCATGTGTGGCGAATGAATGGTGTATGGTGATGATGGTGATAATAGTGAAAACATTGGTGAAAGTCTAATTCTACTTTTGCTCTTTTGAGGGGATACATACCTTTCTTGCACTTTGAAGCATTTGAAGGGAATGAGATGCTCTATATTTTCTTTTCTTTTTTTTTTCTTTTCTCTCAGGTGGGTATCTTGTACCCCTAATTCTACTATCGGACACTTGTCTATTTTTACCTCTCGTCTCACTTTTTCTTTTCTTCGAGGTTTCGAGCACTTGCCCCTTTTTATTTCCTCGTATTCACTCTTTTTTTCAGAGCACTCACCCTCCTAGAATAATGTAGCAAGTGGTAGTAACCAAAATATCAAGAGCATTTATTTCACGGGGAATAACCGAGATAGGATAATGTTTTTGGCTTATTCTCTCCTGGATAGGAGTAGAATAATTTTGGGTGAATCTGGAGATGGAAATGAATGGATGTATGTGGATGCGTACTTCCGGAGTAGAAGCAGCATGTATGAGTGAACGTGCAAGTGGATCTTGATTTTAACCACATGACAAGCTCCTAAGGGTCTACACAGCTTGACCACACTCAATGCTCATAAGTAGTAAAAAGTAAATGTATGGTTCATAGTCTACTAAGCATGTATATATGACTATGGTAGGATTTTAAACTCTCATCATACAGGAACTCATCATGCAACATTTTAAAGATTTTTAAAGATAAAATTCTCCAGAATTTTAGCATCTCTATGAACAGATAAACAGCAGCTCAACCTTCCCATATCATATCCATTAACGACTTAGACTTTAGATCAAGTACTCTTCCCGCAAGTTCAGGTTTAGAGCAAATCTTAATTCATAACAGTCATAACTAAACTTGAGAGAGATTTCAATTTTGAGAACTAGTCATGGCAGAGCAACTGTTCATCATTTCCATGTGAGAGCTTATCATGAGGGCTCATAGCAAACTTTATTTATTTATTTATTTATTTATTTATTTATTTAGCAAACTAAGAAAAGATATATATATATAAGCACAAAATCTTTATTTGGGTTTTTATGATTATGCATCTTTTTATTATTTGACTAAAGTATAAACGCGAGTAGAAACACTGAGCTGGATAAATGTGGATGCTCTCCCCCAAGCTGGATTTTGACGTAATTTCTTCTGATGTAACTAGCAGGTGGCGGAGGTATATTTGAATGTCGGCAGCACCCTGACAGCGATTAGGATGTCCTCCGTCTGCTAGTCTTCTTTGATCCTTGAATTCTGTGGAGCTCAAATAGACAACAAAGCTTTGTGGAACTAGTTAAGTGTTAGCATAAATATCTAGCCTTTATCATGTTGAGCCTCCTCCATAAATGTTACTCTCTTTGGTAGGATCATAAATTTATTTTTATATTTTTATTGTAAGATGAAAACATATTTATTTTATGCCACCACAGTAAATATACCTATGGGTTTTAAACCACAAGTCTACTCTCATGGGGCTTTAGATTTTATGATGCAGTGCAATGAACAAATATTTTTTGTTTTCTTTTCTAATGTGGAAAAGTAAATATGCTAATGCAAGTGATGGAATAAAAAAGGAAAAGGAATGCAGAAAAGATAAATATGGATAAATACCGATTTTACCTTTCGGTAAGGATCCAATGTTTTAAGTCTTTTGGACAAGACTTCTCACCGTGTTCATTCTTTAAGTGCGTCATTTGATTCAGGTGTGGACCTTGACGTCTGCACCTCTTGATACGGTGTCACCCATGTTCTTCGTTTGCCCAGCAGTTCGAAGTGCGGCGTTGGCAGCATCCTGCTCAGTGTGTTTGTGCTCGTAGATCCAGGTCCTTCACTTGGTAGTGTTTGAGAGTTGTAAAACTCCACCATGTTTTGTTCCAAGCGTACCTGCTCATAGAGACAAGGCAGAGATCAAGTGCATGGGCCCTGTTTGGTGGAAAACACTAACAAAACCAAAAGTATATTTATTCTTCTCTATCCTTAAGCATAGTGAGCAAGACAAAGTTGATGGATAATAAGATCATGAGTGTAGCATTTAAAACATTTGTCAGATCAGATCGCTCAACCTTATGGAAAGATAATCTATCTATGTATATGTCTTTTTCTTTATATCTCTCAAAGATTGAGGGGCTGTTTGGTTGCTAGCCACAGTTTGCCACACTTTACCTTAGGCAAGTTTGACCAAGTTGGCAAGTGTTTGGTTGACAACTAAGTTTAGGCATGATTTTTTTGGGCTCCACATGTCATAGAGTTAAAAAGTGTGGCAAGATTCCTTTAGGCATGGCAAAGTGTGGCAACCAATTTGCTAGCCACACTTTTTGTGGCTTGCCACACTTGCCTAAAGTTAGTTGTGGTAAACAATGACTAGCAACCAAACATGCCCTGAATGTGTAACATTTTAGCTCAAATGATTAGGAGTGTGGGATCATGGAGGTAGTACTAGGAACAAAGATTAAAGGACTAAACATGCTGAATCAGTTGGGTTGGTTAATTTAGAGTTATAAATCATACATGTTTGTCTCTTTATTTATGTGAACGCCAGAACCAAGGAGAAGCTTATAAAAGTGATAGTCAGATATCTTAAGATGTTACCTTAATTGAAGAGTGATGGTACCATCTCACCTTGTGGAAGCTTCCCATTCGTAGTGGTTGGGTATCGTGTTTGTGGCACCCTCCATGGATCATCTCTTATGAGTTACGTCTTCCTTGTGTAAATTGTTAAACTTCATGTGTCTCTTTCCTTGTCTCCAATGTGAGTTTATCTCAGGACTTCCCAGGTTGATATTGAAAGTTTTCCTGCAGGGGTTAGTCCGACAAAATATACCAATATCTACTCAAGCAGTTTTTAGTTCAGTAACCAAACTAGACTCCATGTCTAATCAGATTAAGGAAGGCTATTTAACCTAAGCACCATGCCTAATTTAAATGCCAATGGAAGTATGTCGAGTACTTCCAAACCAACACTTGCTAGTAAATAGACAAAGGTAACATGACAGCATTTATAGAGATCTACTCAAGTGGAGATGAAATAGTGTGATTAGTACTTAACAAATTGAGCATGTCTCAAAGGTAGGGACAACCAACATAGCAACATGGAAAAGGATGTTTTTATGTAAGGTACTCCCCCAAGCTTGAATTTTGCAAAATTAAAATTTGGATGAATTTAATTCAATGTTGTATGATGATCGGTTGGACATACCTTGTGCTTGTCATTCATCCGATCTTCTTGCTCCAATCCTGGAAAGGTTAGTGACAAGAATACCCGAAGGAATATTTTACAATTATCCTTATATGCTCAATACACAAGGTAATGTTGTAAATAATTAAAAACTCATGTTACGATCTGATCAGTGCTTATTTTAGGACACTAAGCTTGTCCTTGGGAAACCATCAATTTATGTCGGCGAAGTGGTTTCCCTTCCAACACTGACCTATATCAAGATCAACTCAACGAGATCTGCAATATTTATTATAGACATATGCATCGACAACTGCCCTTTTAATGTTTTTATAAATAGAAAGGAAGACGGGGTTGGAGATCTCAAGTGTGGTGATGTCGGAGAGACCAATAGATTGGGAAGATGTTGCATATGAGCATGGAATAAACGAAGTGGCTATGAAATAAATTCCATGCTCATTAATGTTATCTTCGTCTCCAATCTGAATGTTCAGATTTTCTCCTGGATTGGTCTCACTTATGTCCTCTTCTATAGTTGGATGAATCTCATCTTCAAAGGGAGTCAAGAACTCACCATTTGAAATTGAGCCAAAGTCAGAATCCATTAAGGCTTCTTCCTTATCCATCCATTCTACACATTCTAGCCATTTAGAACTTGTGATTAGGAAAGGAGAGGTGTTAGAATTTTCTATATGGCTTAGCTCTCCTTCTATGACATTACTTGACATGTCATCCTCATGGTTTTCGACTCCTATGGTTTGATCGTTTTGATGGATTGCTAGGATCATCATGAGACTGAAAAGGAGAGGGATAAGAGTGGTCTCTAAGATCAAGGATGGATTTAGAACTTGTGAACATGGAAGGGGAGCAAATAAAATTTTCTATATGTCTTAGCTCTCCTTCACTTGATATGTCATCCTCGACTTCTTCATAACAGGAACCAGGACATTCTCTAAGAGAACCATTATTGCAAGGATTTGAATTATCCCTACTTGAAGGTCTCTTATGGAACCAAAAGTCTAAACCATCAGCATCTAAAAGATTTAAGGTCAGAATTCCTTCCTCCCTTGGAGAATTTTGGAGTATTGATGGTTTAGGATCGATAGCTAAAGTTTGGAATTGAAGTGGTTGTGATCTGGCTATCAAAACTTCTTCTTCTTGTCTAGAAACTGATTCTTTCTCTTTCTCAGGGATATAAAAGTTAGGAGACTTTCCGCTCATTAAATCAATCAAATTCCAAGCATCACTAGCGGACAGGTGGTGGAAAGATCCTCCAGAAGCCGCATGAAGGGTTTGCTTATTTTCCCTACTAAGGCCCTTAAAAAAGTGAAATAGAAGAACTTGTTTTGGAATAGAAAGCTTTGGGCCAGTGAGAGTAAGGTCAATAAAGCGGTCCCATGATTCGCCAAGAGATTCTTCTTCTAATTGTCTAAAAGAAAGAATCTCGAGCCGAAGATCCGCCACTTTGGAGATCGGAAAATATTTAGAGAGAAAACTATTGTATAGCTCCTTCCAATCTCCATGAGCACTTCCTATGTTGAGTTTATACCAATGTCTAGCTTTTCCCGTTAAAGAGAACGGAAAGAGCTTCCATTTAAGGGTCTCATCGGACATGCCTTCAATGCGAAGGAGGTCACAAACTCGATAAAACTCTCTTAGGTGTGTGTATGGGTTTTCCTCACCTTCTCCTGAGAAAGGTTGTTTTTGAAGAAATTCTATGTATTCTGGGCTTATCTCAAAACTAGATGTCATGATAGGCTTTGAAGATTTTGGTGGTTCGAGATGTGTGCCCATAGGTCTATTAAACTGATAGATAGACATGTTTGTATTCATGATAGACCAGAGATCAAGGATTAGATAAGAAGAAAGAATAGCGGAGATGAGGCAAAGGATAAAAGGAAAATATTTTTTTATTTTTTAGAAAATGATTAAGCTAGTTCATAGTCAACTCAGCAACCATTTCCCCGACAACGGCGCCAAAAATTCTTGTTGACACTTGCTAACACCACTTGAATACTAGGTTGTCATCCCCAGCATGGCACTAGAGTGTACTATGGTATTTATACGCACACAGATAAATCCGCAAGCGCACGGATACCGTTGTAGCTTTTACCCGATTAAAGGTTTTATCGTATCCACAGGGAAACGGGAGAACTGATCTACGCTTTAACTCAACCTAGATAGATAGGTAGGTGTAAATAGGAAAGATGGTAGAATTGACTAAGAACAATATTAAAGGTAAGATAACAATGGGTGATAATATGAGAATAGAGAGTAAAGCAATCTAATATATGGGCCATGGTAGCAGAATAGAGAGGATAACTATGGTTTCTCTACTTCAAAGGGGTATGTCTATGTCTGGGACGAACCACGTGATAAGAATACACCACAAAGGATGCTTATCCATAGGCCGATAAACCCTACCCGTCCTGCTAACAGGAGGTGGACTACAGGGGACCAACGTAACTGTCACCTACGCGGCCTACCACATGATCCAGCTAGACAGGGGATATCCACAAGTAATCTAGGTCTAAGCACCACGCTTACACCTATACTACAACTCTAACCTATAGGGTCCTATAGATTAAAAGTACTCAAAAGAGTTGTGAACCAGAACATACATGATTAGTAATTGCATAATGAATTAGAAGTAGATTACCAGAGTCATCCCATGAGCAAGCTTGATTAGAGCTTGATCATGGCGAAGTACAACCGGAGGAAGAACCGACAGGCCGGCCTCTCCTCCAATCCTCCCTCGCTCTCCATCTCGCTACTATCTAGATCTACTCTAGTTTAGAGAAGAGAGGAGAGCTCTCATCTCCAAACCCTAGCATTTGCTCTGTCTATGAATAATGAATAGGGATCAAGGGGTGCCTCCTCCAGGGGCCAGGGGGTCTGCTTATATAGTCCCCTCAAGTGAATCTGGGCCGTCGGATCAAACCGACATTGATTGAACGGTTATCCTTGATTCTTTAGGTCGGTGGAGCGTAATCCCCGAAGCGAGTCCTGATTGGACTTTGGGACAGGGCGGGCGCCCAAGGGGGGAGGGTCGGCGCTCTGCCCCCGAGCCCACTCGGCCTCCCATTCGTTCCCGTGGCTTCTGGAGTCTTCTAGATGATAGAAAATTGCGCGGCATGTTCATATCTCTGTGTAAACCCGACATGTGGGCCTTTCCTTCATATTTCCTGATAACCCCCTGCAGAAATAGACAAACACCAAAACTCGTGGAATTCTGTCAGATAAAACCCTAAGTCTAAGTGTTGGTTGCATTTGGATCCTTTTCTTTATTTATTTGATGATTAAATTTGATACTTAAGGACCGTCAACATAAGCACAAGCATAAGATCCTAATTACTTCCAATCTTGCAACCAAGGCATATGTTTCACCAAAGTCAAGACCTTCAACTTGAGTATAGCCTTGTGCTACCAATCTCCCATCTTGATCATGTTGTTGCGAAAGACCCATCTAGTACCAATGACATTATGATCACTAGGTCTCTTAACTAACTCCCATACTTGGTTTCTCTTGAAATTGTTAAGCTTTTCATGCATAGCATTAACTCAATCAACATCTCTCAAAGCTTCATCTATCTTCTTTGGCTCGATGTGAGATACAAAGGAGAAATGATCACAAAATGATGCTAGTCTTGATCTTGTTTGCACACCTCTTTGAATATCACCAACGATATGATCCAGTGGATGATCTCTTGCTATATTGGTTGGTTGGAGTATTTGCACTTTGTTGACGGTCCTTAAGTATCAAATTTAATTATCAAATAAACAAAGAAAAGGATCCAAATGAAATCAACATCTAGACTTAGGGTTTTATCTGACAGAATTCCATGAGTTTTGGTGTTTGTCTATTTCTGCAAGGGGTTATCAGTAAATACGGAAGAAAGGCCCACACGTCAGGATTAAATAGAGATATTAATGTGCCGCATAATTATCTTACATCTAGAAGACTCCAAAAGCCACGGGAAGAAAGCGGAGGCCGAACGGGACCAAGCACTGGGCGCCCGCCCAGTTGCCCTGGGCGCCTGCCCCCTGTTGGACTCCAATCAGGACACTCTTTCGGGAAAGATCTCCACCGACCTAAAGGATCAAGGATAACCGTTCAATCAATGTCGGTTTGATCCAATGGCCCATATTCACTTGAAGAGACTGTTGACACTAGCTAACACCACTTAGATACTAGGTTGTCATCCCCAGCATGGTGCCAGAGTGTACAAAGGTATTTATAAATGTAAAGGCTCTCTAGAAAATAATCTATTCTATCCGCAAGCGCACAGATAAAACACCTCATTGTAGCATTTCACCAGGATAAGTATTCCAGGTATCGTTATTTATAATTTTGCTCAAGGGATGAAATTAAAATAAGGGGGCAAAATCTATCAAGGCATAGACTAGAGATAAACTTGCAAGAACATGATTACTAATGAGAAACTCGTCACACAGTCACTTACTTTAGCAGGGGGTCTACTTTAGCAGGGGGTAAACCATAAAGATAATGATAATGAATTATAAGTTTATGGGTAGATAACACAGCGATTAGAAAATAGACTACTCCTCATATATGTAGATGATGTCGCATTAGCTAGAGAATGGATTCTAAGTTATCTACTAACTACTAAGTCATAATCTACTCTAGTTATCTACACGATCATATATAGCATAAAAGACTCTTCATTCATGTATAAGAAACATTGATAAAGTAAATCAGAGCATCGCATGACTTACTCCACAATACCGGTTCTGCCTATCCTATCAACGGAGGGTGGACTATATAAGAATCAACGAAGCTGTCACTATCGCGAACTACCACACGACCCGGCTAATAGGATACATTTGCAGATAAATAACATCTAAGCACCATGCTTACATGTGATCTATCACCTAACTCCCTCGCGTCAAGAGCTAAGCGCTTTGCAAACTTATACATAAACTCATTATCAATTAGAACTATATCAAATATAGAACTAGAACAAACTAAGAACATAATAATTAGAGACATAATGCAATTAGAACAAAGAATTAGAGAAAGATATGAATAATACCAATCTTTATTACTGAAGATCCGAATCCAGAGCGTAGTGCTCTACTTCTCTAATTGCTATCTAATCAAACCTCTAAACTTGAAGGATTAGGGAGTAGCTAATTCTAATTCTCTGTGGGAGAGAAGCTCTAAACCCTAACTTTGATGGCTACCTCTGAATAATGATTTCTTCTCTTCTCCTCTCTCCTCCAGGGGCCAGGGGGTCTGGTTTTATAGTCCCCTCAAGTGAACGTGGGCCATTGGATCAAACCGACATAGATTGTATGGTTTAGATTGATCCTTTAGGTCGGTGGAGCGTAGTCCCGAAGTAGAGTCTCGATTGGGTTCCAACCCTGGGCGGGCGCCCAAGGGGGGTGGGCGGCCGCCCTGCCCCCGAGCCCGATCGTGCTCTCGTTCGTTCCCGTGGCTTCTGGACTCTTCTAGATTGAGAAAAATTGCACGGCACGTAATTATCTCGTTGTAAGCATGACATGTGGGCCTTCTCTCCATATTCTCTGATAACCCCCTGTAGAAATAGATAAACACCAAAGCTCGTGGAATTCTGTCAGATAAAACCCTAATTCTAAATGTTTGTTTCATATTGATCCTTTTCCATGTTTATTTGATTATTAATTTTAGTAATTAAGGACCGTCAACAAACTCCCCCAAGCTTACCCTTTGCTCGTCCCTGAGCAACTAGCTAAACTCAGACGGATCAGGAGTTGCTTCGATGTTTTCTTTCCTGACAGGCACACATGCTTTTTCATAAAAATTCTTCTAGATTAGAGTGAAGTGTTATGGAGTTTAGTACCTGCACTTAAATCTTAAGTGATCGAAAGGCAAAATAGTTAAGTTAAGCACTATCCCTCCTGTCTATACTTCACCTTTGTTCTAGAGTTTTTCATAAGTTTTCAAAATAAAACTCAGAGTTCCTAGCAATAATCTCTCAAGTCTCTCTGTATGTGGTATTTGTGGATCCTTACCATAATGTCACTTTCCTATAGCTAATGGAATATTTAAGTGGAGCTCATAGGAGTGAAAAACAGCTTATACATATGTTGTCTAAACGAGCCATGGATCCAAAGGAACTCAGCATATAATTAAATCAAGATGTGCATGTGTGGTGGAGTAAATGATAGTGATGATAAAAATGTATAAGTAATAATAAAACTTAGTTCTCATTGCTCCTCATATTGCTATTTCTCCTCCTCTTTGATCTTTGCTTTGGGAGAACATGGGCTATCTTTTTCTCTTTTTTTTTCAGGTGGGTAGTAGATACCCCTAATTCTACTGTCGGACACTTGTCCATTTTTTCCGCTCACGTGGGCATCTTTGTACCCCTAATTCTACTCCGGACACTTGTCCATTTTCACCTCTTGTCTCACTCTTTTTCTTTCTTTTTCGAGGTTCGGGGCACTTGCCCCTTTTTATTTCCTCGCATATTTTTGCATAACCCATGCCTCTTCTGTATTGAATCTTTTTAGAGAGAGAGAATAACAATATCTGGGACAGTGAGTGATAATATTTTTAGCAATTTTAATGAGTGGTGATGGATGGTGTAGTAGATGTGTGCAAGTGAATATCTTAATTTAACCACATGAAAAGCTCCTAAGGGTCTACACACCTCGATCAAACTCAATGTAAGTGTAGTAAAAGATGGTATAGCAAATATGGCTGTGGTAGGTAGTTTGGTGTGCTAGGAACTCATCATGTGATTTGTAAGTTTTCAAAATAAATCACCAGAACTTAGTGTAGTAGGAACAAGATAAACAGCAGCTCAACTTTATATCATGCCTTTCTCTTACCTAGACTTTAGTTTTATGCTTCCCAAAGATAGTAAATTCAGTTTTAATAATTCTTGGAAGAACTCTAATGTAAAAGCTAGGTACTTGAAAGTAAGCAACCAGAGCAATTGTTCATTATTTCCATCATGTATCTTTTTGGTCTTTTATTTTTCTAGAGATTAAACTTAGCATGGAAATAAAGCACACTCATCTACACACTCTTTTTATTTTGTTTTCATGTTTATAAAATGCAGTAAATTAAAGTAAGAAAATATTTATTGGGTTTTCTAAGTTTTTCCTTTTAAGATAAAATACTAAAATAGAAAAGAATAAATAAGAAGAGTAAATAAAAACTTACTTGATAAATTTGGGAGGAACTCCCCCAAGCTGGATGTTGACGTCGGTCTTACCCGATGTTCCAGAACCGCATCATAGTTGTGATGTTGTCATTCATTGTTGTTGTATCTTGTCTCAGCTCTTCTACTGCAGCAGCATGGTCCTGGTTCCATTTTTGTTGTTCTTCTAGGAGTCTTCCATGTTCTGCTTGCGTGTTCTGGATGTCGAGGAGGGTGTTGTCGGTACGAGTGAAGAAAGCACCGGCCTCTTGATAGTAGTCATTTGTGAAAGCGTAGGAGGCGTCGGAGTATCGTCCTGCATCAAATTGGGGCGGAGGTCTGGATCCTGAAGCTCCATATGGATCAGTGGAGTACCTGCCCGTATGAAAAGGCGGGTTTGTCCACTGGTGATCTTGGCTCTCCGGCCATGTCTCCTCTGTTGGCTCTTATGGTTGCGCATGACGAACCCATGGGTCTCGAAGGACTCGAGGGTTGTAATCGCAATAATGCAGGTGCGCTGCTTCTTCTGGTCCGGGGTCAGCTCCATACCAGGTGCGTTCTCGATGGGTGGTCATCCTTTCAGATGCCACTCGCTGTGGAGCTCTCTGGTTCACTGGTGTTGCTGTAATCTCAATCAAAAAATTTTGGACAACGTATAGGCCAAGGTTCGCGTTAGGTAACCGAATCTTGCCTCTATCATCATATAGCATATATATTATATTCCCCTCTTTCTTTAACATCCGAGCTTGTCTAAATGTGTCATAGCCATGGTAAATTCTTAATTCCTCTATGAAATCCAACGATGAGTTTTCTAGTAAGTGAAGATTAAAGGCTAGACGAGTGATAAGTGAAGTACATCCTACTGGTCCCTGCAGACTAGGTATACTAAGCCAATGAGAAACTAAAAGTGTAACAGGTGAAGTAGGTACTTTATTAATAGCAGCATATAAAAGTTGTAAATCTCCTACTCTTACTTTCCTAATATCATCACGATAGAAAAGATTGTACCCAAGCCATTTGTGGAACATCCTAAGAGTGGGGTGCTCCATGTCACTGGTTCGGGCTTGACTATAAAAATTATCTCTAGATATTTCTCTCCAAAACTAGTGTCTCTCAAAGTTGGGTAAATCGGAGTCAATGTTCAGGATGCATCTTGAAGAGAAACCAAGATGGTCACTCAGCTCTCTCCAAGACAACATAATCTCCTGTTTGAACATCCGAAAAACAATTCCCCCTCATAATATTGTAAGGTGCAAAGAAATTCGAGGGTGAGAAGACGAGAACCCAGCTCAGTTATATTCCAAAAATTTGTCCAACCTATCATCTGGAAAATTAAGTCAAATTCAGTGTCCATACCTGTTTCTTGTAGTAGGATTGGATCGAGAGTAGGGGTATGAATGAATTCTTTATTCTTCAATTGCTGATAGACTTCCTTCTCTCTTCGGGTCTTCAGTCCAAGGTCTCCTATCTTGAGAAGGACCTTAACTTGCTGACCTGATGAAGATGATGGAGCTTGTGTGGGTGTCGGGTCGACGCTCATCTCTGATGGCTGTGAGGAGTGTCGGGCTGAACTCCTTGTACCAATGTTCTTGAGAGCCTTCCCTGCATTTTTCACCTTTTTAAACATCCTGCAAACAAAAGATGGCAAAAACACAACTAGTGGAAAATGTGAGAGAAAATGTTAGTGGTCAGCTGTCCGGAATGTCAGTAGTCCAGGGGTTAATCGTTCAAGACAAGTTTCTATTTTGGTAGAACCTCCCCCTAAACAACTTTTACATCCGCTTAGACAGCGGGATCACTTCTTGCTAGGTGATACTCACTCTCTATCAACTTCTTTCCCACTCTTCTCTTTCTCTCTACTCTCTTCTCTCTTCACTACAAGAGCTCTTTCTGGAAACTGATACTTGTGTGGTTTTCTGGAGTGCTTGTGTGGAGAGGATGGAGGTAGAAGGTGGCTATTTATAGGAGGAAAAGGGAGCAGGGCGGGCGCCCTTGGTAGGTGGGCGGCGCCCACTTGTGATGCCCATCGTGGGTGTGCCTCCTCCACTTGCTTCCATGCTTTGATCTTACGCAGAATAATGTTGTGTTGGTGGTGGTTGGACGGTGGAAAGATGTCTGGTGAGTGGAAACATATTGGTGGATGAAATTATGTTGATGGGATGTATGTGAGGTGAAGTATATGACATGTGGGACCCAAAGAGTGTGGGTCATGCTTCTAGAAGATTAATATAGTTCATTATAATGCAGGACAATCTATGAAAATTGAAAATTAATTAAATATGATGTATCGGAGAATATTTTTTGTGCCTCCATAATAATTAATAAATATGGGTTGTTACACACCACGAATATTATTCATATGTGGCTTTTTGATTATTATACTAATGCTATGAATATATATGACTAATGCAAGAATTAATTATGCAAGAATTTAAACATGAGAAAATTAATAATGCGGATAAATACTGATTTACCTCCCGGTGAGGGTTTGGGATTTTTAGGTCCCCCAAGCTGGACCTCCAAATCTTTTAATCTTCTGAATTACCTTCCTCCGGAGATGGTGTCTCCAGTGGTTCTTCATGAACTTCCTTCACTGTAGAGTCTCTCTCTAGTCTGGGTTTGAATGTGAAGTGTTCTTCTTGTCCATTTATGTTGAACTTGATTTCTCCTTTCCCGACATCAATGTGGGCATTGGCAGTGCTCAGAAATGGCCTTCCAAGGATGATGGACACTTTTGAGTCATGACTCATGTCCAGTACTACGAAGTCTACTGGCACCAGGAAATCTCTGATCTTGACTGGAATGTTCTCGGCGATGCCCAACGGTTGTCGAACCGATTGATCCGCTAGTTGTTGGCACATTGATGTTGGTTCTAAGGTTGCATGCTCAAGCTTTTTGTAGACTGATGCTGGCATCACACTGACACTTGCTCCGAGATCACAAAGTGCATTGTTGAAGTGTTGGTTTCCGATCGAGCAGTCAATAGTGGGACATCCTGGATCTTCCTTCTTCTTTGGTGGCTTATTGAGGATGGCCGCACTACATTCTTCCGTCAGCTTGATAACCTCAGTGGTGGGCAGTGGTCTCTTCTTGTTAAGAATATCACTGATGTACTTTGCATATGTAGGTACCTGTATGGCATCGAGTAGAGGTATGTTGACATATAATTTCTGAATGACCTCTACAAACTTACCAAACTACTCATCTGACTGCAGTCCTGTGTTTCTTCTGGGAAATGGCAAATAGTTGGTGTCGTAAAAATCTTTCCTCATTTCTCTAGTTCTTGGTGGTTGTAGCAGATCTTCTGCTTCAACTGGGCTTTCTTCTTCTATCGCTGCTGGTTGCACTGGTGCTGAGGTTCTTTGTTTCTCTTTTGGGTATGGAGGATCTCTGGTAGCTTTACCTCCTCTAGTAGTTATATTCTTTACCTGCTTAAGGTTAGTAGCAACAGGCAGTGCAGCAGCTATCTTTATTAATTTAAGCTCTACCCTTTTATTAAGAGTGTTTTGCTCATCAAAGGCAGTTAGTAGAAAATCCATTTTATTGTGTATATCTTTTAGAGATGATTCATTTGTATCTAGCCTTTGTTTAACTTCATCATTAATTTTGGTTTGTTGAGCAAATATCTCTTTTAATGAAAGTTGCTTGAAAGTATTACCTGAATTCATACCTTTGCTAGTGGGTTGACTCGAAGTTGGTTGATATTTATATGCTGTCTCAATGGCCCTTTGATCTTCTTTGAACTTGGCCCTCTGGTCAATCCAATGGAGCAAATTTTCCATCTTAGTTGATAATGCATTTACTTCTTCTGGTATTTCTTCAGTTTGATGACATTGTTGAGCTTTATCTTGGAACCAGCTTTGATTTTCTGCTATCTTATCCAAAAGTATCTCTGCTTTTCCAGTTGTAAGCTCCAAGAATGATCCTTTAGCAGATGCATCTAGGCACTCACGAGCCTTCTGGGTTAATCCATGGTAGAAGGTCTGCATAAGCAACCATGTGGCCATTCCATGGTGAGGACAATCTGATATGTATCCTTGAAAACGCTCCCATGCTTCTGAAATGGCTTCTGTCTTCTGCTGTTGGAAACTGACAATATTTCCTCTTAAGGCAGTTGTTTTGCCTATAGGGAAAAACTTTGATAGAAAGGCATGTGACAAGTTCGTCCAGTTGTTGATGTTATCTTGATGAGTGTAGAACCACTTCCTCGCTTTCCCTTCTAGTGAGAATGGAAAAAGGCGAAGTAGTATGACGTCTTTGTCAACTCCGTTGATGTGGATTGTGCTCCCAATCTCTAAGAAATTCTGCAAGTGTGCACTGGCATCTTCATGTGCCTTTCCACTCAATTGTGTAGCTTGCACCAAATTGATGAGGCTTGACATGAGCTCAAACTCAGGTATTCCTTCTTCTACTGCCAATCTTGGACCAGTTGAAATGTTCTCAAGGCTTGGAGCAGAGAATTCTTGCAAGGTCTTTTGTGCCATAGCTTTAGCAATTGGTAGCTAGCTTCTTCTTCTCTTGATTGCTTTGGTTCTGATGATGAAGAGTTGAATGTACCCAAAGTCAATCCTGATATACCATGTATAAAAATGTAAACATAGAAAAACAACAGGGTGAACCTGCCAAAGCAGAGGTGCCTTGTTATGATTTCTCACTTAGTAGCTGTTTTATGCAATTATTTCTCTATAGTCTAGTCTAATATTTTATATGAATAACCTTGATTGATTTTCTGGCTTTCCTTGCCGTTCCTAAGTATTACCCTTTTGTTCCCTTCTATGACTTATTCATGAGACTCGTATAATTCCCCAGCAACGGCGCCAGAAATGCTTGTTGACACTAGCTAACACCACTTAGATACTAGGTTGTCATCCCCAGCATGGTGCTAGAGTGTACAGAGATATTTATAAATGTAAAGCCTCTCTAGAAAATAATCTATTCTATCCGCAAGCGCACAGATAAAACACCTCATTGTAGCATTTCACCAGGATAAGTATTCCAGGTATCGTTATTTATAATTTTGCTCAAGGGATGAAATTAAAATAAGGGGGCAAAATCTATCAAGGCATAGACTAGAGATAAACTTGCAAGAACATGATTACTAATGAGAAACTCGTCACACAGTCACTTACTTTAGCAGGGGGTCTACTTTAGCAGGGGGTAAACCATAAAGATAATGATAATGAATTATAAGTTTATGGGTAGATAACACAGCGATTAGAAAATAGACTACTCCTCATATATGTAGATGATGTCGCATTAGCTAGAGAATGGATTCTAAGTTATCTACTAACTACTAAGTCATAATCTACTTTAGTTATCTACAAGATCATATATAGCATAAAAGACTCTTTATTCATGTATAAGGAACATTGATAAAGTAAATCAGAGCATCGCATGACTTACTCCACAATACCGGTTCTGCGTGTCCTATCAACGGAGGGTGGACTATATAAGAATCAACGAAGCTGTCACTATCACGAACTACCACACGACCCGGCCAATAGGATACATTTGCAGATAAATAACATCTAAGCACCATGCTTACATGTGATCTATCACCTAACTCCCTCGCGTCAAGAGCTAAGCGCTTTGCAAACTTATACATAAACTCATTATCAATTAGAACTATATCAAATATAGAACTAGAATAAACTAAAAACATAATAATTAGAGACATAATGCAATTAGAACAAAGAATTAGAGAAAGATATGAATAATACCAATCTTTATTACCGAAGATCCGAATCCAGAGCGTAGTGCTCTACTTCTCTAATTGCTATCTAATCAAACCTCTAAACTTGAAGGATTACGGAGTAGCTAATTCTAATTCTCTGTGGGAGAGAAGCTCTAAACCCTAACTTTGATGGCTACCTCTGAATAATGATTTCTTCTCTTCTCCTCTCTCCTCCAGGGGCCAGGGGGTCTGGTTTTATAGTCCCCTCAAGTGAACGTGGGCCATTGGATCAAACCGACATAGATTGTATGGTTGAGATTGATCCTTTAGGTCGGTGGAGCGTAGTCCCGAAGCAGAGTCTCGATTGGGTTCCAACCCTGGGCGGGCGTCCAAGGGGGGTGGGCGGCCGCCCTGCCCCCGAGCCCGATCGTGCTCTCGTTCGTTCCCGTGGCTTCTGGACTCTTCTAGATTGAGAAAAATTGTGCGGCACGTAATTATCTCGTTGTAAACATGACATGTGGGCCTTCTCTCCATATTCTCTGATAACCCCCTGCAGAAATAGATAAACACCAAAGCTCGTGGAATTCTGTCAGATAAAACCCTAATTCTAAATGATTGTTTCATATTGATCCTTTTCCATGTTTATTTGATTATTAATTTTAGTACTTAAGGACCGTCAAGAGGGACTATAAAACCAGACCCCCTGGCCCCTGGAGGAGAGAGCCTCTCAACCCTAATTCATTATTCTCAAGGAAGAAGAAGCCTCTGATCAAGCCTAGAGCCACCACATCAATTAGACATCTAGATTAGCATAGCTACATAGGATTAGAACTAGAAGGAGTCAATCTTCGATTGGTTTCCGGATCTGTCAAGAGGATTCTTGGTAATTCTCTAATTGTGCTTCTAATTGTTCTTCTAATCATCTTTGTTCTTCAATATTATGAATATGACTTTGTTCTACTTCAATATATTGCTTATGACTTTGCTCTACTTGCTTATATTCAAGATTATATTGTTCTTAGTTTATCATAGTTATGTACTTGGCTTAGTTAGATTGGATCTATATACATGTTTAGGATCGTATAGCGTTTATCCATTGGATCCATGGGTAAATGATAGATATTGTGTAGGTGTGGTGCTTATACCGTATTTATCTGCGATTGTACCCAATACGCCAGATCGTGGGGTAGTTCGTGATAGTGACAACTTCATTGATTCTTATATAGTCCCCCTCTCGTGTATTGGGCTGGCAGAGCAACATTATTACAGGGGAGTGATTGCCATGTTTCTCATTTACCTTGCTAATATCACTATGCATGGGCGTAGTCTTGTCTCCCAATGATTGCTAAGTATGCTTGCACTAACTATGATAATGCTAGACTATATAGTTGAGAATAACTTAGGAAATATTCTTGTAGTTCGTTCTAATTCCATGCTAATGAATTTCTAGAATATCTAATTGAGGTGCTTATCATATTTATTATGTGGCTAAGTTATGCTGATCAGATTAATTATCTTTATCACTATTCATTACTTCATATATCTTTTATGTGACATTTATCCATGTATGAAAGAGTTAGATAAATGTTCTCAATTATACATGCAATGATAGATACTCAATCTCATATTCTATTCTGTAATCAATATTGATGATTGCTAATCTCTTCCTAGTGGTAAAAATATAAATAACGATACCTGGAATACTTCCCGGTTAAAATGCTACATCGGTATTAATCTGTGCGCTTGCAGATCCTATTCATTATTTATTTAGAAGAGCAATTGCATATTTCAATACCGAGTCTCTCATGTCATGCTGGGGATGACAACTTGGCTTAAGTGGTATGAGGGGTAGGTTTGACATTTTTGGCACCGTTACTAGAATTAGAAAACTAAGTCTACTTTTGGTAATGATGTTAAGAATATCCAACAAGCATTTTTGGCGCAGTTGCCGGGGAAGGTTGATTACTAATCAGGAATGGATATAGAATTTTGAGTTATCATTCGCATCACTAATATGATTGAGCTTATCTATTCTCTCATACAGTTTTACCCCAACATTTTTCTATTTTTATCTTATGCAGGGGAATGTATGAATAGAAGACATCTTCCAGGAAATTTTGTTGACAATCCCAAAGCGTTATTCAGAAAAATGAGAGCCAAGCTCAAGAAGAGATCATCAACACTTCAGCAACAAGCTTCATCCAATCAAGAAGATCACCGGAACTTGTCTTCAGAGTTCGAAGCCATAGCGAACAAATCAATTCGTGAGTTCTCAGCTCCCACTACAGACAACATCCGCACTGGACCTACTACAGAGATCAATGGCAACTTTGAGCTCAAGCCTGGACTTATCAACATGGTGAAATCCAACCAGTTCTGTGGGAAGGCACACGAAGATGCTAGTGCTCATCTCCAACACTTTCTGGAGATTTGCAGCACATTCACAAAATCAGGAGTCCCCAGAGATGCTATACTACTTCGCCTCTTCCCATTCTCACTGTTAGGAAGAGCGAAACAGTGGTTCTACGCTACAAAGGAGAAGAATACTACGTGGGCACTCTGCTCCACGAATTTTCTGGCTAAGTTCTTTCCCATGGGCAAGACCAATGCTCTCCGTGGGAAGATTACAAGTTTTCAGCAACAACATGATGAATCCGTTCCAGAAGCATGGGAGCGCTTCCAAGACTAGATCCTAGAATGTCCCCATCATGGAATGGAGAGTTGGCTACTGATGCAGACGTTTTATCATGGGCTCGGCAACAGTGCCCGAGAAACCATGGATGCTGCAGCTGGAGGAGCATTCCTATCACTCACCATACCACAAGCCACAGCTCTTATGGAAAAGATGGCGTCCAACCAAGGCTGGAATGAAGAGAGGACCCAGACACGCAAGAGAGGTGGAGGTATGCATCAGCTCAAGGAGGTAGACATGCTGTCTGCAAAGCTAGACCTGCTCATGAAGAAGCTCGATGATAGAGCTGGAGATAAGAAAGAAGTTATGCACATCTATGACCCTCACATGACTTGTGAGGAATGTGGAGATACTGGACACTCAGGCAGTTACTGCCCTGAGATGCTTGAGGATGTGAACTACATCAACAACAACAACAACTATTACAACCGTCCTCAACAAAATTAAGGTTGGAATCAACAGAGGCCTAACTACTCAGGTAATTATCAAGGTAATAATTCTTACAACAATAATAATAATTTTTCACCTCTGAGAGAGTTAGTGTCTAATCAAGGAAAGCTAATGGATAACCTATCTAAGAAATTGGCATCTAATGATAAAATGCTAGAAAATATAAATAATAGAATGGATAATTTCTCTACTGCCACCAAGAATCAAATTAGCTTTAATAAAATGATTGGATCCCAGTTAAATCAAATAGCTACTGCTGTTCCTACTACAAACCCTGGTATACCAACACAACCGGAAGGATTAGAATCTGCAAATCTTGTAGACATGTTTGATGCAGGTAATTGGAGTAACCCCATCACTGAAGTTACTACTGACCTTCTGCCGGTCAAGAGAGGTGATCCAGGACGCCCCGTCATCCCGATCGCCATCGGCATGGTGGACGTCCTAGAAGCACTCTGCGACTTTGGCTCTAGCATCAACATTATGCCCAGGGTACTCTATGAAAAATTCTTTACATATCCTTTATTAGAAACAACCATGTGTTTATAGTTTGCAGATCAGGCGTTAACTTTCCCAAAATGAATATTGAAGAACCTTTGTGTCCGAGTTGGTACCTTATATGCCCTAGCAGACTTCGTGGTGATAGAGACCGGTAATGATGAGAGAGCACCCATTATCTTAGGGAGGCCATTCTTAAACACCGCGGGAGCTGTCATCTACGCCAGTTCTGCCAAGATCAGTTTCTACATCAAAGGGAGGAAGGAGACGTTTTTCTTCAAGAACAAGACTACACAAATCCCAGATCAATCTAGACGTGAATCAAGGAAGAGGACCAATAGGAGGAACAGGAACAAGCAAGTGTGGACCGAGTCAGCTAAGATGGTCACTGCAGTTCATGGAGGTCAAGATCATC
The DNA here is from genome assembly GCF_000003195.3 of Sorghum bicolor. Classification (NCBI taxonomy): domain Eukaryota; kingdom Viridiplantae; phylum Streptophyta; class Magnoliopsida; order Poales; family Poaceae; genus Sorghum; species Sorghum bicolor. The sequence goes on from NC_012872.2 coordinate 46,522,562, forward strand.
AACTTAAGTAACCGTGTCTGACCAAGAAGGATGACCCAGGAATGCCAAGCATCTATTGCTCCATAAATGGATACAACTTCTATAAGACGACTTGCGACACCGGATCGGGCGTCAACATAATGGCCGCAGTCACCTATCGGCTCTTGTTCGGAACCATGCCCTTAAAGCCAACATACATTCAGCTCCAGATGGCAGATCAGACATTTCAAGAAGTTAAAGGAACAGTAACTGATGTCCCAGTCAAAATAGATGATCATTTTGTCTACACAGACTTTCAAGTTATTGACATGGGAGAAGACGAGTACGATCCACCCATCATCCTTGGAAGACCGTTCCTCAGCACTGTTAAAGCAATCATCTACATTGGAACTGGAGAAGTCCATATGCACTTCCCCTCAGAGAAGGTATGCCGCTATTTCACTGACCCTAACTATATCGTTGAAGAATCTAAGCAGGTCAGAAAGCGACGCATCCGAAACCAGAGGAGGCAAATCATCAAGGACGGATGGGCAGACTACGAAGGAGAAGTAGTAAGGTCAGAAGACATACAGTTTAAACAGAACTATCCTGAGGAGACTGTAGCACCGAGTCAGGTGTGGAGAGAGAAGATAACCATACACGAAGAGGAGGCACCGCCGGAAGTACCGACTCCACCACCCAACGAATCCCAGGACAACTAGAAAACGGAGAGTCCCGTTCAGAGGACTTAAAAACACCGAACGCCTTGCCAAGAGGTAACCTTGGTAGTTATCCTCCTTTCAATTATTCAAATAGTTTACTTAATTAGTTATATTTATACTATCCTAAAGAAAATAAAAATGTTAAAACAGTAAGCCCCATGCGAGTATACGAGTGGCATGAAACCCACAAGTACATTCATTGTGGTGGTATAAAAATAAAATAAATATTTCTTTTCTGCTTTATAAAATGAAAATATAAAAATAGAGAGTAACATTTATTGAGGAGTTTCAACATGATACAGGCTAGATATTTATGCTAACACCTAATCAGTTCCACAAAGCTTTGTTGTCTATTTGAGCTCCACAGAAATCAAGAATCAAGAAGACTAGCAGACGGAGGACATTCTAATCGCTGTCAGAATGCTGCTGACTTTCAAATACACCTCTGCCACCTGCTAGCTACATCAAGAGAAATTACGTCAAAATTCAGCTTGGGGGAGAGCACCCCCATTTATCCCGATAAGTATATCTATCTATCTTTATACTTATACTATATTAAATATACATAACTATGGAAAACCAAATAAAGATTTTATGCTTATATATATATATATCTTTTTCTTAGTGTGTTTAATAAATAAATAAAGTGGCTATGCTAATCTGAATATTAATAATAAAACTCTAGCATGGATATGATGAATAGTTGCTCTGCCTAATTTTAAAATTTACAGTTCTCTCTCAAGTTTAGACATAATTGTTATAATTTAAAGCTTGCTCTAAACCTAAACTTGTGGGAAGAAAATTTGATCTAAAGTCTAAGTTGTTAACGGATATGATATGGGAAGGTTGAGCTGTTGTTTATTTGTTCCTAGAGATGCTAGAATTCTGGAGAATTTTCTCTTTTAAAATCTTTAAAATATCACATGATGAGTTCCTGTATGATGAGAGTTTAAATTCCTACCACACCCATATATACATGTTTGCTAGACTTTGAGCCACACATTTACTTTTTATTGCTTATGAGCATTAAGTGTGGTCAAGCTGTGTAGACCCTTAGGAGCTTGTCATGTGGTTAAATCAAGATTCACTTGCACGTTCACTCATACATGCTCCGGAAGTACCATCCACATATATCCACTCATTTCCATCTCCAGAATCACCCAAAAATATTCTACTCCTAACCGGGAGAGAATAGCCAAAAATATTTCTATTTTTCCCCTGTGAAATAAATTCTCAAGTTATCTTGTTACTACCACTTGCTATATTATCTCAAGAGATGAGTGCTCTAATAAAAAAAGAAGAGAGAAAAAAAGTATACGAGGAAATAAAAAGGGGCAAGTGCCCGGAACCTCGAAAGAAAAGAAAAAGTGAGACGAGAGGTAAAAATGGACAAGTGTCCGACAGTAGAATTAGGGCTACAAGATACCCACCTGAGAGGAAAGAAAATGAAAAAAAAGAAGAGCATCTCATTCTCCTCACAAAATTTCAAAAAGCACGGTAGGTATGTATCCCCTCAAAGAGCAAAAGTAGAATTAGGCTTTCACCATTGTTATCACCACCATCATACACCATTCATTCGCCACACATGCACATCTTGATTTGACTTATTGATTTGTTTCTTTGGATCCATGGTTTGACTATGCAATAAATGTCTTGTAAGTATGTGTATTTTATCTCCCACCTATGAGCTCCAGATATCAAGCCTTATTAGAGTAGGGTGAGAGAGAAGGTCATGTCACTATGCCTTATACCACAAATACTACATATTTTGAGAGAAGGCATATACCATCACTGCCTTGGTAAGGATCCAGAAATACCACAAAATAGAGATTTGAGAGAGTCATACAAGGAATCTCTGAGTTTTATTTGAAAATCTGCAAAAACTCCAGAGCTATAGCTGATCAAGAATAAGAGACATGACACTTGATTAGACTGTTCTATCTTTTAACTACTCAAGACAGAAGTGACGGTTACAAGTCCCATGGTGAAAGCTAAAATGAATAAGTTTTAAGTCTTGACAGTTTACTCTAACTCAGAGATGAGACTTCATTTAAAAGCATGTGTACCGTCAACATTTAAAGGTATTGCAACAACTTCTAATCCATCTTTGAGTCTATCCTTGCTCAGGGACGAGCAAGAGGTAAGCTTGGGGGAGTGTGTTGACGGTCCTTAAGTATTAAATTTAATTATCAAATAAACAAAGAAAAGGATCCAAATGAAATCAACATCTAGACTTAGGGTTTTATCTGACAGAATTCCATGACAGAATTCCATGAGTCTATTTCTATAGGGGGTTATCAGGAAATACGGAAGAAAGGCCCACACGTCGGGATTACATAGAGATATTAACGTGCCGCGCAATTATCTTACATCTAGAAGACTCCAGAAGCCACGGGAAGGAAGCGGAGGCCGAACGGGGCCAGGCACTGGGCGCCCGCCCAGTTGCCCTGGGCGCCCGCCCCCAGTTGGACTCCAATCAGGACACTCTTTCGGGAAAAGATCTCCACCGACCTAAAGGATCAAGGATAACCGTTCAATCAATGTCGGTTTGATCCAACGGCCCATATTCACTTGAAGGGACTATAAAACCAGACCCCCTGGCCCCTGGAGGAGAGAGCCTCTCAACCCTAATTCATTATTCTCAAGGGAGAAGAAGACTCTAATCAAGCCTAGAGCCACCACATCAATTAGATATCTAGATTAGCATAGCTACATAGGATTAGAACTAGAAGGAGTCAATCTTCGATTGGTTTTCGGATCTGTCAAGAGGATTCTTGGTAATTCTCTAATTGTGCTTCTAATTGTTCTTCTAATCATCTTTGTTCTTCAATATTATGAATATGACTTTGTTCTACTTCAATATATTGCTTATGACTTTGCTCTACTTGCTTATATTCAAGATTATATTGTTCTTAGTTTATCATGGTTATGTACTTGGCTTAGTTAGATTGGATCTATATACATGTTTAGGATCGTATAGCATTTATCCATCGGATCCATGGGTAAATGATAGATATTGTGTAGGCGTGGTGCTTATACCGTATTTATCTACGATTGTACCCAATATGCCAGATCGTGGGGTAGTTCGTGATAGTGACAGCTTCATTGATTCTTATATAGTCTCCCTTTCGTGTATTGGGCTGGCAGAGCAACATTATTATAGGGGAGTGATTGCTATGTTTCTCATTTACCTTGCTAATATCACTATGCATGGGCCTAGTCTTGTCTCACAATGATTGCTAAGTATGCTTGCACTAACTATGATAAAGCTAGACTATATAGTTGAGAATAACTTAGGAAATATTCTTGTAGTTCCTTCTAATTCCATGCTAATGACTTTCTAGAATATCTAATTGAGGTGCTTATCATATTTATTATGTGGCTAAGTTATGCTGATCAGATTAATTATCTTTGTCACTATTCATTACTTCATATAACTTTTATGTGACATTTATCCCTGTATGAAAGAGTTAGATAAATGTTCTCAATTATACATGCAATGATAGATACTCAATCTCATATTCTATTCTATAATCAATATTGATGATTGCTAATCCCTTCCTAGTGGTAAAAATATAAATAACGATACCTGGAATACTTCCCGGTTAAAATGCTACATCGGTATTAATATGTGCGCTTGCAGATCCCATTCATTATTTATTTAGAAGAGCAATTGCATATTTCAATACCGCGTCTCTCATGTCATGCTGGGGATGACAACTTGGCTTAAGTGGTATGAGGGATAGGTTTGGCATTTTTGGCACCGTTACTAGAATTAGAAAACTAAGTCTACTTTTGGTAATGATGTTAAGAATACCCAACACACTTGATTGCTTGTACTTGGTTGATCATGAGATGATGTACTAGCTTGTTGATCTTGCACTTGAGCACTACTTGTACTAGCTTGATTTTGATCATGAGAACCACTAGTTTGCACAATTGAGGTAGAGAGCACTTGATATTTGTCATCTTCCACATCAATCACCTCTCTAGGCCTTCAGTCACCAATGTACTTCATTGAAATGGCCAATTGAGTGCCTCTAACATCATCTAGATTTTCATCTTCCTCTTGAGAGCCATTGATTTCATCAAACTCAACATTATGCACCTCTTCAATAGTACCACTAGCCAAATTCTAAACTCTATAAGCTTTGCTAGTAGTGGAGTAACCAATCAAGAAATCTTCATCATATTTCTTTTCAAACATGCTCAATCTAGTGCCTTTTTTCAATATATAGCATTGGTAACCAAAAACCCAAAAATATGCAATGTTGGACTTTCTTCCATTCAAGAGCTCATATAGTGTCTTCTCCATCATTAGGTGACAATAGAGTCGGTTGCTATAGTAACAAGCCATGTTGATCGCTTCCGCACAAAAGGAATGTCTCACATTGTACTCACTCAACATTGATCTTGTTATGTTAATCAAGGTTCTATCTTCCTCTAAACAAGGCCATTTGATTGTGGAGTGTACTTGGCCGAGAATTGATGCCTAATTCCAAATTCATCACAAAGCTCATGAACTCTTGTATTCTTGAATTCACTTCCATTGTCACTTCTCACTTTCTTGATGGTTGTTTCAAATTCATTGTGTATTCTCCTGACAAATGATTTGAAGGTTGCAAAATCACTCTTGTCACTAAGAAAGAATACCCATGTCTATCTTGTGAAATCATCCACTATCACAAATCCATATTTGTTGCCACCAAGCTTGTGTATGTCGTTGGTCCAAACAAGTCCATGTACAATAACTCAAATGCCTTGCAAGTGCTCATGATGCTCGTCTTTGGATGTGTGTTACCAACTTGCTTTCTAGATTGACATGTGAAAGGTCCTAATATGGCTAGAGGGGGAGTAAATAGCCTATTTAAAAATTCTACAAACTCACTAGAGCAAGAGGTTAGTAAATAACAAAGCAAAGCTTTTTGCTCTAGCTCTAAAAGGGGTGTTTGCAAGCCACCTATCCAACAATTCTAGTTGATATGATCACTAGGCACACAAGAGCTATGTCACTACAAGCTACACTAGTGAACTAGGCTACACAAAGCAAGACTAGCAACTAAACTAGTTACACTACTTTGCGGGAAGTAAATGGAGAGGAAGAGATATTTATACCGCCGTGTAGGGGATGAACCAATCATAATAATATGAAGTCCAATCACCGGGAGAAATCCAAAGAACAATCACAATGGAGACACACGAGTTTCTCCTGAGGTTCACGTGCTTGTCAGCACGCTATGTCCCCGTTGTGTCGACCAACACTTGGTGGTTCAGTGGCTAAGAGGTGTAGCATGAACCTCGTCCTCACTAGGACACCACAAGAACCTACCCACAAGTGCGGTAGCTCAATGACATGAGCAATCCACTAATGTTGCCTTTGGCTCTCCGCCAGGGTTGGCACAAACCCCTCACAATCATCGGGAGATGGCCACGAACAATCACCAACTCGTGCCAAAGCTCCTCCGCTGCTCCAAGCCATCTAGGTGGTGGCAACCACCAAGAGTAACAAGGAAACCGCAGCCAAATCGATCCCCAAGTGCCACTAGATGCAATCACTCAAGCAAATGCACTTAGAATCACTCCCAATCTCACAAAGATGAATAATCTATGAAGGTGATGTTTTCTTAGGCTCACAAGAATGTCAAGTATGCTAGAATGCCAAGAGAGTGAGCCCCAAGCCAGCCAACAACTATTTATAAGCCTCTCAAACAAATAGAGTCGTTGGCTCTTTCACTGGGCTAAAATAGGTGTCATTGGACGCGCTGCAGGGAACCACCGGCGGACGCTCAAGCCCTGCGTCCGGTGCCCTAAAAACTACCACGTGTCACCCTTTCCACTTTCGCGCATCGATCTCTAACGGTCACCTGTAGAGCACTGCACGCGTCCTGTGCACACCGGTCTTGTGCGCAGAGAGGTCTGCAAAAAGCGCAAGCACCGGACTCGCACCACCGGACGTGCTACGCGGTACTGAGTGTCCGGTCCCTTACCCAGAGAGGTTTGCAAAACGCGTAGACACCAGACGCGCACCACTGGACGCACCCTGAGCGTCTGGTGCTCTTAGTCAAAGACTCCCGCAGAAGTCACGCAGCACTGGACGCGCCGATAGGGTTTGATCTGCGTCCGGTGCTCAGCTTCTGGTGCCTAACCCTAACATCCTTGAAGCAGACAGCACACCGGACGCGCAGGCACTGTGTCCGGTGCCTCCGGGCCAGCGTCCGGTCTCCCGCGACTTCTCCAAATTCCCCACCGACACAACAGAAAATATGCATTTCATTTTCTCAAAAGCGCCAAATCCCGCCGAGCTTCTTCTCAAAGTGTGCTAACACCACCAAGTGTGTACTAACAAGTGCACTGTTGACGGTTCTTAAGTATCAATTTTAATTATCAAATAAACAAGAGAAAGGACCAATATGCAACCAACACCTAGAATTAGGGTTTGATCTAACAGAATTCCACGAGTTTTGTTGTTTATCTGTTTCTGCAGGGGGTTATCAGGAAATAAGGAAGAAAGGCCCACATGTCGGGATTACATAGAGATATCAACGCACCGCGCAATTTTCTACCATCTAGAAGACTCCAGAAGCCACGGGAAGAAAACAGAGGCCGAAAGGAGCCAGGCCCAGGGCGCCCGCCCTGGTGACCTGGGCGCCCGCCCCCTGCTGGATTGCATTCAGGACTCTCTTCGCACGGGATGTTCCACCGACCTATTGGATCAAGGAAAACATAGTACCACCTCGCCTACCGACCCAAAAATGCATAGAGGAGGAGGACTATATAAGGAGACCCCCATGGCCCCTGGAGAAGACATGAAGAAATTATCATAGAGATTGAGGGGTGCCCTCAAAGGAAAACCTCTTCTCTAATTAATATTTCTTTTTAGGCTTAGCAACCAATGTAAAGTAGAAATAGATCTTCTAGTTTCTACTAGATTGAGAGAGATAGAGTGGAGGTGTAGATTGGAGGAAGCCCGGCCTGTCGGTGTCTACTCCAAGCTTGTACCTGCGGGATCAAGTTCTCCTAACCCGAAGCTTGCTCCTAGGATTCTTCAGTATTTCGACTTCTAAATTCTAGTAAGTTCTTGTTTTATTGTTCTTATGGTTTATGAGTTTACTTTAATCTCTTCACGTAGAGTTTAGAGTAATCATTGCTGGCGTAAACGTGGTGTTTAGGCTGGGGTACTCATAGATATTCCCTGACTAGCTGGACCGTGGTAGTAGTGAGGAACGTGACAATTCCGAGTTACCTTTGCAGACCATATCTCGTTAGCAGGAAGGATAGGGTTTATAGGTGCGGGTTGAACATCCTTTGTGGTGTCTAGATTCCGTTAGCCTCCCCAATAGAACAGTAGATCATCCTTACCAAGGTTAGAAGGAGACTACGGTTGCAGTCTTCTCTATTTATCACTCACATCGAAAGACATTCTTTGTGCCTAAAGGGTTAGTAGTAATAGACCGGTTAGTCAGATGCACTCTTTCTCCTAGTGGTAAAAAAATAAATACGATACTCTGGATAATTTCCCGGGTGAAGTGCTCACCGATATCCGTGCGCTTGCGGATCAATTCCTTATTGCGTTCCCAAATATCAACAAGTATTTCTGGCGCCGTTGCCGGGGAGAAAGACGGTTACTGAGATAACTTGAGTCTTACTACTAGCTTGTATCTATACTTTTATCTTTTCTTATCTTTTATATTCTTTATTTTCTTTACTCTTACCTTATGGAAAACCAAAATTCTAAATCGATCCATGAGTCTGCAATCCCTTCAGTAACTGACCTTTTACCATGGGAATCATCACAGCCTATCCAAACATCCCAGTATAAGTTAAGTTCTAGGTTGATTGCCATGATTCAAAACCTATCTTTTTCGGGAAAGGAAGACGAAAACCCTTACCTTCATATTAGAGATTTTGAGCAAACATGTGATTGTCTTCGCATTGAAGGCATTTCTGATAAAACTTTACGTTGGAAGCTTTTTCCTTTTTCTTTAAGGGGAGAAGCTAGACAATGGTACAGTCAGAAGGTAAGTCAACAACAAGGTGAATGGGGAGTTTTACGAGCCAACTTTTGTCTAGATTTCTATTCCCTCGACCGTATAGCCGACCTTAGACTCGAAGTCCTATCTTTTAAACAAAAAGATAATGAAACTTTGGGAAAATCCTGGAAATGTTTTTCAGATCTTTTAGAATCTGGTCCAAACCTTAATCTTGAAGACCCTATTCTTTTATTTCACTTTTCTTGAGGTCTTCAGAAAAATCACAAACAAATGCTACACACAATGTCTAGAGGTTCTTTCTTTTGCATCCCTACTGATGAAGCTAGAGTGATCCTATTTAGAATCCTAGAAGCTGAGATGGATAATACCCTTCATGATGAAACCTACGAAGCCAAAGTAGACACTCTGCCAAATTCTTCAGCTACTTTAGCTATCCCAAGTTCTAAGCCACAAGAGGAAGAAATTCCACCACCGGACTTCATGCTGGATATAGAATCCGATCTTTTTGCCGATTTTGGAAACATTTCAAATTACCATTCTATTGACAAACCCCAAAACGGCCAGTTTAGCATTTATTTACCAAGTGAATATCAATTGAGAGAGCTTATCTCAGTAATGAGTAGCAAATGGTTGGAGGAATCAGAGCTTTCCTCTGATGTGATCCGTTTGGACACACCCTCTATAACTATACGCTGTGCTTATAATTCTGATCAATTTAATGCTCTTTATAATCCTGTTGTGGGGATCAACATCATGTCTGAATCTTTTGCACTTAAACTATTTAAAAATCTTGCCTTAACCCCCACAACAAAGGTCATAAAGGAATCTTCGGGACGATTAGTCCCCAGTCTTGAAATTATTAATGTCCTACCTCTTACGGTAGAAGACTGCATGGTTCATTTGAACTTCTATATCTTTGATACATGGGACTTCGACCTGTTGATAGGACAACCTTTTAGAAGACTCCTTTATGAAGGTCATACTGGAAAGCTACACATTTCTTTTAGAAAAACTTTTAAATTCCCAATAACAATTTCACACTCCTTAAACAATAAGGCCGAATCATATCTTTTGCCTGATCCTATGGAGGAGGTAAAGGCTGCATCTCTAGAGCTTTTAGATGAACCAGACTTAGAAGACGAAACTCCTTTCTTCATAGAAGAAGAAGCCGAACCTTCTTAACCTGAACCCTTAGATGAGTTTGCAGAAACACCTAGACCCCCCATAGAGCTTAAAACTTTACCACCCTGTCTTACATATGCTTTCCTAAACAATAATTCAGAGTTCCCTGTATTCATTAGCGACAAACTCACTCAGGATCAAACTCTGCGATTAATGACCATTCTTGAGAAACATCACTCAGTTTTCGGCTACTCACTCCAAGATCTTACAGGAATCAGTCCTATGATTTGTACCCATCGTATTCCAACAGATCCTTCTGTTTCACCTTCTCGAGAACCCCAACGTAGACTTAATAACACTATGAGAGAGGTAGTTAAAAAGGAAGTTATAAAGTTGCTGCATGCAGGGATTATATATCCTGTGCCGCATAGTGAGTGGGTGAGCCCAGTACAAGTTGTGCCTAAAAAGGGAGGCATGACTGTTATTATGAATGAAAAGAACGAGCTAATTCCGCAACGCACCGTCACAGGATGGCGGATGTGCATAGACTATAGAAAACTAAACAAAGCCACGAGAAAGGATCACTTTCCTTTACCTTTTATAGATGAGATGCTAGAGCGATTAGCGAACCATTCGTTCTTCTGTTTCTTAGATGGATATTCAGGGTATCATCAAATCCCAATCCATCCCGATGATCAAAGCAAAACCACTTTTACATGCCCATATGGAACTTATGCTTATCGTAGAATGTCTTTTGGGTTATGTAATGCACCAGCTTCTTTTCAAAGATGCATGATGTCTATATTTTCTGATATGATTGAAGAGATTATGGAAGTTTTCATGGATGATTTCTCTGTTTATGGAAAAACTTTTGATAGTTGTCTTGAAAACTTAGACAAGGTTTTGCGAAGATGTGAAGAAAAGCACTTAGTCCTTAATTGGGAAAAATGTCATTTTATGGTTAGGGAAGGAATAGTGCAGGGACACCTAGTATCCGAAAGAGGATTTGAGGTAGACAAAGCTAAAATTGAAGTGATTGAACAACTACCTCCACCTATGAATATAAAAGGAATTCGAGGCTTTCTTGGCCATGCTGGTTTTTATCGTAGATTCATAAAAGATTTTTCATTTATTGCTAGACCACTTACTCTTTTGCTAGCCAAGGATGCTCCTTTCGAATTTGATGATGCATGTCTAACATCTTTCAATTTATTAAAGAAAGCACTCATCTCTGCACCAATCATTCAACCCCCTGATTGGTCATTGCCTTTTGAAATTATGTGTGATGCTAGTGATTATGTTGTGGGGGCAGTTTTGGGACAAACTAAAGATAAGAAGCATCATGCAATTGCTTATGCCAGTAAAACTTTGACAGGAGCTCAACTTAATTATGCAACCACTGAAAAAGAGCTTCTGGCTGTTGTCTTTGCCATTGATAAATTTAGATCTTACTTAGTTGGAGCTAAAATAATTGTTTACACTGATCATGCTGCACTAAAATACTTGCTCACTAAAAAAGATGCTAAACCTCGCCTGATTAGATGGATCTTATTACTCCAAGAATTTGACTTAGAAATAAAAGATAAAAAGGGAGTAGAAAATTCTGTTGCTGATCACTTGTCTATAATGTATTTTAAGAGTCCACAGGAAACCCCCATCAATGATTCACTCCGGGACGACATGCTCTACGGGATTAACAGGTCGGACCCCTGGTATGCAGATATTGTTAATTTTATGGTTTCAGGGTATGTACCACCAGGAGCAAACAAGAAGAAGCTTATTCAAGAAAGTCGTTCACATATATGGGATGAGCCATACCTCTTCCGAGTATGCTCTGATGACTTACTCAGGAGATGTGTGACCACTGAGGAAGGATGGAAGATCATCGACAGATGTCATTCATCACCATATGGAGGTCACTATGGAGCATTCCGCACACATTCAAAGATCTGGCAGTGTGGATTCTACTGGCCTACAATGTATGAAGACACGAAGCAATATACCAGAAGATGTGGGCCATGTCAAAGACACGGAAACATAAATACAAGGGATGCAATGCCACTCACCAACAAGCTTCAGATTGAGCTCTTTGATGTCTGGGGAATAGACTACATGGGTCCATTTCCTCCATCAAAGAAGTGTGAGTACATCTTGGTGGCAGTTGACTATGTCTCCAAGTGGGTAGAGGCATTACCTTGCAAGCATGCCGACAATGTCAGTTCAAAGAGGATGTTTGAAGAAATTATATTTCCAAGATTCGGAGTCCCCAGAGTAGTGATAAGTGATGGAGGAGCACACTTCATCGACAAACGCTTCAAGCAATATCTATCAGAACATGGAATCCGTCACAACGTCGCTACCCCCTATCATCCTCAGACAAGTGGCCAAGCAGAGACTTCCAACAAACAAATCAAGAATATTCTTCAGAAGACAGTAAATGAAATGGGAACGGCATGGAAAGACAAGTTACCCGATGCACTCTGGGCATACCGGACAGCATACAAGACCCCAATTGGAATGTCACCATACCAATAGGTGTACGGAAAGACTTGCCATCTACCTATTGAACTAGAGTTCAAAGCACACTGGGCCATAAAGAGATGGAACATGGACCTAGATGTTGCTGGAGATTATAGAAGAATGCAACTATCGGAATTGGAAGAATGGCGAGAGAAAGCATATCACAATTCAAAGATCTACAAAGAAAGAGTCAAAAGGTGGCATGACAAGAGAATCAAGAAGAAGGAGTTCACACCCGGAGATAAGGTATTACTTTTTAATTCTAGGGTGAAGCTTTTCGGGCATGGGAAGCTCTAGAGCAAATGGGAAGGACCATTCAAGGTAATTAATTCATCATCCCACGGAGCTATCACACTTCAAAATGATGAAGGTACGTTATTCAAGGTAAATGGTCAACGTCTTAAATTATTTTTGGAGCCCAATAAAGAATTAGAAGAAATAGACGTAGTCCATTTTTACCTTCCCATGGAAAATTAGAGCCCGACCTTTTTAATCTGATGTTTTTGGGTCATATATATATTTTTCTAAATAATTTCGCATCTAGAAACGCGCTCGAGAAAGTGGGCCCACAGAGGGGCCAGAGAGAGGGCGGGTGCCCAGATCAGGTGGGCGGGCGCCCAGCTCCTGTTCCCCCTCGGTCCCGATTTTCTCTGTTATGGAAAATGCACTTATGGTAATCTGAATAATCCCTCGGATGGAAAGTTTCGCACGCACATCGACGGGAGCAGCCCGAACAACCCATTGAGGCACTTTTTGACCCCTATATAAACCCCCTGACCTCAGCTTTCAAACACCGAGCCACCAAGCCTTCTCTCCTTCAATTAGAGCTTGATTAGTTCCTTGCTGCTCCAATGGCCGAGAAGTACCACGATGATTGGGAAGTCGTCCCCTTCAACCTCAACATGGAGCCTGTGGAAGACCCCAATGCCCGTGCTCTCGTCCCGGCCAACACAGAGCGACAGCTAGAAGCCATGCCATTACGCCAGCGCAGCTCCGCCCAATCCTATCATGCTCAACCAGTTCTCACCGCACCACCACAACCCCTACTTCTCAAGGGATCATCATCCAAGACGAAGACCACTATCAAGGTGCCAATCGGCACGAGGATCCTTCCACCTAGACCCAATGAGAGGATCATTGGAGTCAAGACCAACCGGAGCGGCGAGATCAGCAGCGTACGCTACACTACGGAGGAAGAAAGGACTTACTTTGAAGGGATTAGAGCAGCCAAAGTCCGTTTCATCTCTCCAAAGGCAGCCCTGAAGCACGCTCTCAACGCTTTTGAGACACCTCCCAAGCGTCGCAAGACTATAATGGATATTGATGAGGACGTTCGCAGACTAGACAGAATTATCATAGACCTCCAGTCCTCGATTAATTCCCTCACTAGGCAGCTCTCTAACCACAATACCGTTATATTAGGCCTTAGGCAGGATCTTGCTAGTGCCATCAAGAAGATTAAGGAGTTAGAGCGCCGCTAAGTTATCTAGATTAGACCTTGAGGCAATGCATCTTAGTTATCTATCTTTAAATTCGGTTTAGGTTTACTATTATCATCAGTTTGCTATCAGTTCGCTACTAATCTTTTGTAATAAATGCCTCAAGATTAATAAAGAGTATTATTATTATTATGTCTTGTGTGTCTCTACTTTATTTTTGTGCAAGAAAGCAGAAAACAAGTATGGAGGAGATCCCTCGACATCCTAAACACACTCCGACTACACCACTCCACGAGTCAGGTACACACTCTGCATACTTTACTTTACACATACACATATCTTGGATTATGCAGATTACTGTTTCTGACATGATACATTAAAAAGATTAAAATATTTCTAATCATGATTAAACTCACTCTGTGATATTTCCTGAAAACTTGCAATTATTATAAAATCATTTTAAAACCCTGTGTTACTTAAGACAGTATGGAATGTGAGATAGTAGAGTATGAGTTTCTTATTCTTATCATTGTTGCTTGGAGAATTCATTTCAAAATCTTTAAAATTCTAGCTACCATCCTCAGTGTTTTATATGCCTGATAAAACTGAAAATATTAATTATGATTATAAAAGCTATCTCCTCTGTATTGAGTTTGTTCAAAATGAGTTAGACCCTTGTTGAGAGATTTATCATGCTCATAAGATCAAGACATTTATTCAGAAAGATTCACTCTTCCGAAGTATTATTGCATTAGAGGCATGGGCTATGCAAAAATAAAGATATTTCGAGGAAATAAAAAGGAGCAAGTGCTCGACAACCTCGTAGAAAAAATGGACAAGTGTCCGGCAGTAGAATTAGGGATACCTCGGTATCCACTTAAAAAAAAGAGAAAAAAGTGATAGCCCATGGTCCCTCTAATAAGCAATATGCCAGCAAGAGTTGACAAAGATTTTAATTTCCAAAGTCTTTGATCTAAGAGTATGACATTCCTCTCCTCGGATCTCGTTTTGATCAGGCAATAAATGTAAAGTAAGTATGCTTAAGAATTTTTGCAAATTAAAACAGCCTCAGTGAGATATATAAAAGATAATGAGTGATCTGAGAAGAACCTATGAGGATAAAAAGGTATGCTAACTTTTTTTCAAAAATATACAAAAACTCCAAGTGACAGGATAGAGAAGAAAGGATCTTTACTCTTAACCATAAACATCCCTGACTATGGTACACAGTGGGTTTTTAACACCCTGCAAATATAAAGAATGCTTGAAAATGTTTTACCCCAAATATTGTTCTTAACCATCCTTTTCTCGAGGACGAGTAAAAGCCTAAGTATGGGGGTATTTGTTGACGGTTCTTAAGTATCAATTTTAATTATCAAATAAACAAGAGAAAGGACCAATATGCAACCAACACCTAGAATTAGGGTTTGATCTGACAGAATTCCACGAGTTTTGTTGTTTATCTGTTTCTGCAGGGGGTTATCAGGAAATAAGGAAGAAAGGCCCACATGTCGGGATTACATAGAGATATCAACGCACCGCACAATTTTCTACCATCTAGAAGACTCCAGAAGCCACGGGAAGAAAATAGAGGCCGAAAGGGGCCAGGCCCAGGGCGCCCGCCCTGGTGACCTGGGCGCCCGCCCCCTGCTGGATTGCATTCAGGACTCTCTTCGCACGGGATGTTCCACCGACCTATTGGATCAAGGAAAACATAGTACCACCTCGCCTACCGACCCAAAAACGCATAGAGGAGGAGGACTATATAAGGAGACCCCCATGGCCCCTGGAGAAGACATGAAGAAATTATCATAGAGATTGAGGGGTGCCCTCGAAGGAAAACCTCTTCTCTAATTAATATTTCTTTTTAGGCTTAGCAACCAATGTAAAGTAGAAATAGATCTTCTAGTTTCTACTAGATTGAGAGAGATAGAGTGGAGGTGTAGATTGGAGGAAGCCCGGCCTGTCGGTGTCTACTCCAAGCTTGTACCTGCGGGATCAAGTTCTCCTAACCCGAAGCTTGCTCCTAGGATTCTTCAGTATTTTGACTTCTAAATTCTAGTAAGTTCTTGTTTTATTGTTCTTATGGTTTATGAGTTTACTTTAATCTCTTCACGTAGAGTTTAGAGTAATCATTGCTGGCGTAAACGTGGTGTTTAGGCTGGGGTACTCATAGATATTCCCTGACTAGCTGGACCGTGGTAGTAGTGAGGAACGTGACAATTCCGAGTTACCTTTGCAGACCATATCTCGTTAGCAGGAAGGATAGGGTTTATAGGTGCGGGTTGAACATCCTTTGTGGTGTCTAGATTCCGTTAGCCTCCCCAATAGAACAGTAGATCATCCTTACCAAGGTTAGAAGGAGACTACGGTTGCAATCTTCTCTATTTATCACTCACATCGAAAGACATTCTTTGTGCCTAAAGGGTTAGTAGTAATAGACCGGTTAGTCAGATGCACTCTTTCTCCTAGTGGTAAAAAAATAAATACGATACTCTGGATAATTTCCCGGGTGAAGTGCTCACCGATATCCGTGCGCTTGCGGATCAATTCCTTATTGCGTTCCCAAATATCAACATCCACGTGTGTTAGCTTTTTCATAATCATTTTCTTTGAAGAAGTTAAGTTAGCTCACTAGGTTCTAAATGCATGCACAAGAACAATGACACCTAGTGGCACTTGATAACCGCTTAGCCAAAGAATTCCCCTCTTTATAGTACGGCTATCTATCCTGAATGTGATCACACCCTCTATGGTGTCTTGATCACCAAAACTAAAACCCTAAGCAATACCTTTGCCTTGAACTCCATAGGGTTTTGTTTTTCTCTTTCTTCTTTTCCAAGTTGAGCACTTGATCATCTTGTGGTTATCATCATCATCACCATGATCATCTCTTGCTCCATCACTTGGCATGTACCAACCTCATTAATTCTACACACACTTAGTATAGAGGTTAGTACTAGGGTTTCATCAATTATCCAAAACCAAACTAGAGCTTTCAATCTCCCCCTTTTTGGTAATTGATGACAACCCTTTTACAAAGATTTTCAATAAAATTTTCTTGGATTCATGTTGCTTGCCCAAGCATTTTACCATGTGCAAAGGTTATGGACAAGTTTCATAAACCCAAATTGGTAGCAATTCCTCCCCCTACATATGTGTTAAGAGTTTGGATTTGAAAGCTTGCACATATGCTTGAATAGGAAATATAGGAGTCAAAAATGATGCTAAGGTGTAAAGAATGGACCTTTGAAGCGTGATACCAATCGGAGTTGCCAATATACACCATCCTTAGCACCATTAGTAACTAGACATTCACAAGACTAGAATGCTCCATGAGATCAACATTATAAACAAGGTTCTAGTACCACTTGTGAAATAACTAAAAGTCTAGTTACACTACCCATGCATGCTAGTTCTTCATTTCATCAATCAAACCTATAACTAGCATACACCACACAAGCAAGGTACCGAAGAGAGAGCTTCTAAAGCTAATGCAAATGCAAGCAAACATATGTGATGCACATTCAAATGCAACATACAAGTTTATGAGCTTGCTCCCCCTACTTGTGTGATTCAAAATTTTAATTGATCCCCTTCTTTTATCATGTTACTTCCCTATCTTTGTATTTCTTTGTGATTTCTCTCCCCCTTTAGCAAATCTTTGGGAAATTCTAATTCTCTACCCCTTTGTCATCAATGACCACAAAAGGTGAGCTCAAATTTTAGATAGGTTAGTGTGAAACCATGTGAAGTGAGATCATTTTCCCAAATTGGTCCAATCTAGATTACTTATAAGGGTTATCTTATAAGCTATGACCACACAAGCAATTCTAATTCTCTCCCCCTTTGTCATCAATGACCACACAAGGTGAGCTCAAATTTAACTCAGTTTGATCCAAGGACAAGCTTCTTCACACCTCCAAATAAGGGTTATCTTGTAGCATGTTGAGTTAAACACTTATAGCTCATATTCTAGATCAAACACTAGGATTGCAAGCCCACAAACATGTTATATGCTACCACTAGATCAAGTCAAGCATAGAAGCAATAGTGGTACCATACAAGCATCAAATTCATTTGATTTTCATGAATGAGCCTAAGACATGTAAGGAATGACTAGATGCACTAAGCAAGTCCTTAGCACAGGATGAATGATATGTCAAATAATTTTACCTTGCTTTGCTCGAAGGAGAGGCATGTCATATAGTGGGGGTGCATCAACACATATTTGAGAAGTCAAGTATGTTCAATTCATTCCTTAGCTTGCAAAACCTCTTGTCATCAAGTGGCTTGGTGAATATATCAGTAAGTTGATCATCGGTGCCTATACTCTCAATGCAAATGTCACCTTTTTGTTGGTGATCTCTTATGAAGTGATGGCAGACATCTATGTGCTTTGTTCTTGAGTGTTGAACTGGATTATTAGTGAGCTTCACGGCACATTCATTGTCACATAGCAATGGCACTTGCTTGAAGTTGATTCCAAAATCTTTCAAGGTTTCCTTCATCCATAGGATTTGTGCACAACAACTACCGGCCGCAATGTACTCCGCTTTGGCGGTTGATAGTGCAACACTATTTTGTTTCTTGGATGACCATGAGACAAGTGATCTTCCCAATAGTTGACATGTGCCTGATGTGCTTCTTCTTTCAACTTTGCATCCCGCATAGTCCGAGTCAGAATATCCAACAAGTTCAAACTTTGCACCTTTGGGATACCACAAACCAACATTTTGTGTATGCTTCAAGTACCTCAATATTCTCTTTGTTGCTTTAAAATGGCTTTCTCTTAGTTAGGCTTGGAATCTTGCACACATGCATACACTAAACATGACGTTTGTGAGATAGAGTAAGCTTCCAATCATAGACCGATACAACTTTTGATCCACCATATTTCCGCTTGTATCACTATCTAGGCTTTCATTTGTTCCCATTGGTGTGCTAATTGATTTTGCATCATCCATACCAAACTTCTTGAGCATGTCATTTATGTACTTTCCTTGACTTACAAATGTGCCATTCTTCAGTTGCTTGATTTGAAAACCAAGGAAGTAACTAAGCTCTCCAATCATTGACATCTCAAACTCATTAGCCATCCTGTTGCCAAACTCCTCACAAAATTCTTGATTGGTTGATCCAAATATGATATCATCAACATAGATTTGCAACACAAACAAGTCCTTTCCAATTTTCTTGATGAAGAGAGTGGTGTCAACCTTGCCCATCTTGAAACCTTTAGAGAGAAAGAAATCTCATAATCTCTCATATCATGCTCTAGGTACTTGCTTCAAACCATACAATGCCTTTCTTAGCTTGTAAACATGGTTGGGTTTCATGTCATCTTCAAAACCGGGAGGTTGCTCAACATAGACTTCTTCATTGATATAGCCATTGAGAAATGCACTCTTCACATCCATTTGATATAACTTGATGTTATGTGCACAAGCATAGGCCAACAAGATCTTAATTGCTTCCAATCTTGCAACTGCGGCATATGTTTCACCAAAGTCAAGACCTTCAAATTGAGTATAACCTTGTGCTACCAATCTTGCTTTGTTCCTTACAGCTATCCCATCTTGATCTTGTTTGTTGCGAAAGACCCATCTAGTACCAATGACATTATGATCACTAGGCCTCTCAACCAATTCCCATACTTGATTTCTTTTGAAGTTGTTAGGGGATGTTTGGTTGCTAGCCATAGTTTACCACAACTAACTTTAGGCCAGTGTGGCAAGCCACAAAAAGTGTGGCTAGCAAATTGGTTGCCACACTTTGCCATGCCTAAAGGAATATTGCCACACTTTTTAACTCTATGACATGTGGAGCCCAAAAGAATCATGCCTAAACTTAGTTGTCAACCAAACACTTGCCAACTTGGTCAAACTTGCCTAAGATAAAGTATGGCAAATTGTGGCTAGCAACCAAACAGCCCCAGCTCTTCATGCATAGCATTAACCCAATAAACATCTCTCAAGGCTTCATCTATCTTCTTTGGCTCAATGTGAGACACAAAGGAGAAATGCTCACAAAATGATGCTAGTCTTGATCTAGTTTGCACTCCTCTTTGAATGTCACCAATGATATGATCTAATGGATGATCTCTTACAATATTTGTTGGTTGGAGTATTTGCACTTGATTGCTTGCACTTGGTTGATCATGAGATGGTGTACTAGCTTGTTGATCTTGTACTTGTGTACCACTTGTACTAGCTTGATTTTGATCATGAGAACCACTAGCTTGCACATTAGAGGTAGGAAGCACTTGATCTTTGTCATCTTCAACATCAATCACCTCTCTAGGCCTTAAATCACCAATGTCCATATTCTTCATTGCATCAGCCAATTGAGTGCCTCTCACATCATCTAGATTCTCATCTTCCTCTTGAGAGCCATTGGTTTCATCAAACTCAACATCATGCACTTCCTCAAGAGTACCACTAGCCAAATAAAAAACTCTATAAGCTTTGCTAGTAGTGGAGTAACCGAGCAAGAAACCTTCATCACATTTATTTTCAAATTTACTCAATCTAGTGCCTTTCTTCAATATGTAGCATTTGCAACCAAAAACCCGAAAATATGCAATATTGGGCTTTCTTCCATTCAAGAGCTCATATGGAGTCTTCTCCATCATTGGGTGACAATAGAGTCGGTTGCTATAGTAGCAAGCCGTGTTGATTGCTTCGGCCCAAAAAGAATGACTTACATTGTACTCACTCAACATTGATCTTGCCATGTCAATCAAGGTTAAATTCTTCCTCTCAACAAGACCATTTGATTGTGGAGTATACTTGGCCGAGAATTGATGCCTAATACCAAATTCATCACAAAGCTCATCAACTCTTGTGTTCTTGAATTCACTTCCATTGTCACTTCTCACTTTCTTGATGGTCGTTTCAAACTCATTGTGTATTCTCTTGACAAATGATTTGAAGGTTGCAACAGCATCACTCTTGTCACTAAGAAAGAATGTCCATGTGTATCTTGTGAAATCATCCACTATCACAAATCCATATTTATTTTCACCAATGCTTGTGTATGTGGTTGGTCCAAATAAGTGCAACAACTCAAATGCCTTGCATGTACTCATGATTGTCTTCTTTGGATGAGTGTTGCCAACTTGTTTTCTGGCTTGACATGCACTATAAAGCTTGTCTTTCTCAAATGTAACATCTTTTAAGCCTCTAACAAGATCATGCTTGACTAACTTGTTAAATTGTTTCATTCCAACATGACCAAGCCTTCTATGCCATAACCAACCCATGCTAGATTTAGTGAGCAAGCATGTTGATAACTGAGCTTCACTAGCATTGAAATCAACTAAGTATAGATTCTCATATATAAAGCCTTTGAATATCAATTTAGAGCCATCTACACTTATGATCTCTACATCATCAACTCCAAATATGAATTTGAAACCAAGATCACAAAGTTGAGCTACGGATAGTAAGTTGAAGTTCAAGCTCTCTACTAGTAGCACATTGGAAATGCTCAAGTCATTGGATATAGCAATTTTATCGAGCCCTTTGACCTTGCCTTTGCCATTGTCACCAAATGTGATACTATCAACACCATTGTCATCATTTGGATTGATTGAATTGAACATTCTTGAATCACCGGTCATGTGTTGTGTGCACCCACTATCAAGCACCCAATGCCTTCCTCCGGCTTTATAGTTTACCTACAAAACAAATCAATGTTTCTTAGGTACCCATACTTGTTTGGGTCCTTGGAGGTTAGTGACTAAGCTCTTTGGTACCCAAATGGCCTTCTTCTTTGGACCCACAATTGGTGTACCAACAAACTTAGCATGCACACCCTTCTCACCCTTGGTAAGCACATAACAAGAATCCAAAAGGAATGTAATGTACATTAGCAATTTTCTTGTTCTTATTCATTTTATTGAAATTAAGCTCTAGGTGCCCAACTTGCTTGCATCTATTGCAATACTGACCATTGCTCTTCACAAAACTTGTTTTGTGAGTTGCAAAGGCCTTCTTGCCTTTATTGGGAGTATAGCCTAATCCCTCTTTGTTGAGAAAAAACCTTTGGCTACCCAAGCACTTTAGCAAGCGGGCTTCACCTCCATAGGCCTTGCCTAGGGCATGAGTGAGCTCATCCACCTTAGTTTTGAGAGTCTCATTCTCAACCTTTAGTGAAGCATCACAAGTGACACTAACACTAGAAGTGGAGGTAGAGTTGGTGGTGGTGGATGAAGACCTACAAGAAGAGTTAGTGGCAACAACAATAGGTGGGCTGGGTGATTCCTTAATTAAGTCACATGTTGTGCCCACATCATATGATACAACAACATTTTCCTTATTCTCTTCTAATAACAAGGAGTGAGCTTTTTCAAGCTTGGTGTGAGCTTTGCCAAGCTTCTCATGGGCATCCACTAGCCTCTCATGAGTAGCATTGAGCTCATCAAAGGATTGCTCAAGAGCTTTTAACTTCTTGGTCAATTCTTTGCACTTTTTGTTTTTAGATTGAATAAGTAAATCGGCTTGTTCTAGCAAGTCCATGAGTTGTTCATTAGTGAATTCATCATCATTATCACTATCACTATCATGTTCATTTTCACTTTCACTTTCACTCTCATCATATTGTACCTTGTGGCCCTTGGCCGTGAAGCATGAAGGAGTGTCGAAGAGTGATGGCTTGTTGATAGCAATGCTTGCAAGCGCCTTCTTCTTGGATGCCTTGTCATCATCACTAGAATCATCATCCAAAGAAGCATCACTATCCCATGTCACAACATAGGATCCACCCTTCTTCTTCTTCTTGAAGACCATCTTTTTCTCTTTCTTTTCTTTCTTCTTCTTGTTCTTCATGTCATCCTCATCATTGTCACTATTGTAAGAACAATCCGCCACAATACGATCGGGGCTCTTGCACTTGTAGCATAGCCTCACATGTGTTGACACTTACTAACACCACTTGGATACTAGGTTGTCATCCCCAGCATGGTGCCAGAGTGTACAAATGTATTTATGAATGTAAAGGCTCTCTAGAAAATAATCTATTCTATCCGCAAGCACACAGATAAAATACCTCATTGTAGCATTTCACCAGGAAAGTATTCTAGGTATCGTTATTTATAATTTTGCTTAAGAGAACAGTAGAAATGAAGATAAGGATAAAATCTATCCAGGCATAGACTAGAGATAAACTTGCAAGAACATGATTACTAATGAGGAACTCATCACACAGTCACTTACTTTGGCAGGGGGTAAGCCATAATAATAATGATAATGAAATATAAGCTCATGGGTAAATAGCACAGCGATTAGAAAATAGACTACTCCTCATATATGTAAGGTGACGTCGGATTAGCTAGAGAATGGATTCTAAGTTATCTACTATCTACTAAGTCACAATCTACTCTAGTTATCTACAAGATCATATATAGCATAAAAGACTCTTCATTCATGTATAAGGAACATTGCTAAAGTAAATCAGAACATCGCAAGACTTACTCCGCAATACAAATTCTGTCTGTCCTATCAACGGAGGGTGGACTATATAAGAATCAACAAAGCTGTCACTATCGCGAACTACCACACGACCCGGCCAATAGGATACATTTGCACGTAAATAACATCTAAGCACCACGTCAACGATGTGATCTACCACTTAACTCCCGCGCGTCAAGAGCTAAGCGCTTTGCAAACTTATACATAAACTCATTATCAATTATAACTATATCAAATATAGAACTAGAACAAACTAGGAACATAATAAATAGAGACATGATGCAATTAGAATAAAGTAGTAGAGAAAGATATGAAATAATACCAATCTTTATTGATGAAGATCCGAAACCAGAGCGCTAGGCTCTACTTCTCTAATTCTATCTAATAAATCCTATAGAACTTGAAGGATTAGGGAGTAGCTAATTCTAATTCTCTGTGGGAGAGAAGTTCTAAAACCCTAACTTTGATGGCTTCCTCTGATAAAGATTTCTCCTCTCTCCCCCTAGGGTGGAGAGGCCTTGCTTATATAGTCCCCTCAAGTGAATTTGGGCCGTCGGATCAAACCGACATTGATCGCACGATTTTCCTTGATCCTTTAGGTCGGTGGAGCATAATCCGCGAGGTTGGTTGTGATTGGCCCCGAGGCCAGGGTGGGCGCCCAAGGGGGGAGGGCGGGCGCCCTGCCCCCAAGCCCGTCCGGTCTCCCGTTCGTTCCCGTGGCTTCTGGACTCTTCTAGATTAAGGAAAATTGCGCGGCACGTAATTATCTCATTGTAAACCTGACATGTGGGCCTTCTCTCCATATTTTCTGATAACCCCCTATAGAAATAGACAAACACCAAAGCTCGTGGAATTCTATCAGATAAAACCCAAATTCTAGATGTTTGGTGCATATTGATCCTTTTCCATGTTTAGTTGATGATTAAATTTTGTACTTAAGGACCGTCAACAAACTCCCCCAAGCTTACCCTTTGCTCGTCCCTGAGCAAACAGCTAAACTCAGATGGATCAGGAGTTGCTTCGCTGTTTTCTTTCCTGACAGGCACACATGCTTTCACATAAAAAATTATTCTAGATTAGAGTGAAGTATCATGGAGCTTAGTACCTGCACTTAAGTCTTAAGTAATTGAAAGACAAAATAATTAAGTCAAGCACTATTCCTCCTGTCAATACTTCACCTTTGTTCGGGAGTTTTGCATAAGTTTTCAAAAATAAAACTCAGAGTTCCCAGCTATGATTCTCTCAAGTGTCTCTATATGTGGTTTTTGTGGATCCTTACCAAAAATGTCACTTACCTATAGCTAATGGAATATTTAAGAGGAGCTCATAGGAGTGAAAAACAGCTCATACATATGTTGTCTAATCGAGCCATGGATCCAAAGGAACTCAACATATAATTAAATCAAGATGTGCATATGTGTGATGATAAAGCTTACTTCTCATTGCTCCTCATATTGCTATCTCTCTTCCTCTTGATCTTTGCTTTGGGAGAACATGGGCTATCTTTTTTTCTTCTTTGCTTCTTTTTTTTAGGTGGGTAGTAAATACCCCTAATTCTACTGTCGGACATTTGTCCATTTTTCCCGCTCAGGTGGGCATCTTTGTGCCCCTAATTCTACTCCGGACACTTGTCCATTTTTACCTCTCGTCTCACTCTTTTTCTTTCTTTTTCGAGGTTCCGGGCACTTGCCCCTTTTTATTTCCTCGCATATTTTTGCATAACCCATGCCTCTTCTGCATTGAATCTTTTTTGGAGAGAGAGAATAACAACACTTGGGACAGTGAGTGATAATATTTTTAGAAATTTTAATAAATGGTGGTCCATGGTGTAGTAGATGTGTGCAAGTGAATATCTTAATTTAACCACATGAAAAGCTCCTAAGGGTCTACACAGCTCGATCAAACTCAATGTGAATATAGTAAAAGATGTTATGGCAAGTATGGTTGTGGTAGGAATTTTGTCATGCTAGGAACTCATCATGTGATTTGCAAGTTTTCAAAATAAATCTCTAGAACTTAGTGTTGTAAGAACAAGATAAACAGTAGCTCAAACTTTATATCATGTCCTCTTCTTACCTAGACTTTAGTTTTAGGTTCGTGCTTCCCATAGATAGTAAATTTTAGTTTTAGTAATTCCTGGAAGAACTCTAATATAAAAGCTAGGTACTTGAAAGTAAGCAAACAGAACAACTGTTCATCATTTCCATCAAGCATCTTTTTGGTCTTTTATTTTTTCCTAGAGATTAACACTTAGCAGGGAAAATAAAGCACACTTATCTACACACTCTTTTTATTCTGTTTTCATGTTTATAAAATGCAGTAAATTAAAGCAAGAAAATATTTATTGGGTTTTCTAAGTTTTTTTAAGATAAAATACTAAAACATAAAGGAATAAATAAGAAGGGCAAAATAAAAACTTACTTGATAAAATGGGGAGGAACTCCCCCAAGCTGGATGTGATTGTCGGTCTTACCCAATGTTCCAGAATCGCATCATGGTGGTGATGTTGTCGTTCATTGTCGTGGTGTCTTGTCTCAGTTCTTGTACTGCAGTGGCGTGGTCCTGGTTCCACTTTTGTTATTGTTCCAAGAGTCGTCCATGTTCTGCTTGCGTATTCTGGATGTCGAGGAGGGTGTTGTCGGTACGGGTGAAGAAGGTGCCGGCTTCTTGGTAGTAGTCGTTCGTGAAAGCATAAGAGGCGTCGGAGTACCGTCCTGCATCGAATTGGGGCGGGGGTCTGGACCCTGAAGCTCCATGTGGATCAGTGGAGTACCTGCCCGTATGGAAAGGCGGGTTTGTCCACTGGTGATCTTGGCTGTCCTGCCATGTCTCCTGTGTTGGCTCTTGTGGTTGAGCATGTCGAACCCATGGGTCCCGAAGGACTCGGGGGTTGTAGTCGCAATAATGCAGGTGCGCTGCTTCTTCTGGCCCGGGATCAGCTCCATACCAGGTGCGTTTTTGATGGGTGGTCATCCTTTCAGATGCCACTCGTTGTGGAGCTCTCTGGTTTACCGGTGTCACTGCAATCTCAATCAAATAATTTTAAACAACATAGAGGCCAAGGTTCGGGTTAGGTAACCGAATCTTGCCTTTATTATCATATAACATATACATTACATTTCCCTCTTTCTTCAACATCCGAGCTTGCCTAAATGTGTCATAGCCATGATAAATTTGTAACTCATCTATGAATTCCAATGATGAGTTTTCTAGTAAATTAAGATTAGAGGCTAGACGAGTGATAAGTGAAGTACAACTGATAGGTCCCTGAAGACTAGGTATACTAAGCCAATGAGAAACCAAAAGTGTAACAGGTGAAGTGGATACTTTATTTATAGCAGCATATAGAAGTTCTAAATCTCCTATTCTTACTTTTCTAATATCATCACGATGGAAAAGATTGTACGCGAGCCATTTGTGGAACATCCTAAGAGTGGGGTGTTCCATGTTGCTGGTTCGGGCTTGGCTATAAAACTCATCTCTAGATATCTCTCTCCAGAACTGGTGTCTCTCAAAATTGGGTAAGTCGGAGTCAATGTCCAAGATGCATCTTGAAGAGAAACCAAGATGGTCGCTCAGTTCTCTCCAAGACAACATAATGTCCTGTTTGAACATCTGAAAAGCGATTCCCCCCTCATAATATTGTAAAGTACAAAGAAATTCAAGGGTGAGAAGACGGGAACCCAACTCAGTTATGTCCCAAAAATTTGTCCATCCCACCATCTAGAAAATCAAATTAAATTCAGTATCCATACCTGTTTCTTGTAGCAAAATAGGATCAAGAGTGGGGGTGTGAATGAAATCCTTATTCTTTAGCTGCTGGTAAACTTCCTTTTCCCAGCGGGTCTTCAGTCCAAGGTCTCCTATCTTGAGGAGGATCTTGACTTGTGGATCAGATGAAGATGATGGAGCTTGCGGGGGCGTCGGGTCGACGCTCATCTCTGACTGATGCGAGGAGAGTCGGGATGAACTCCTCGTACCTATGTTCTTGAAGGCCTTGCCCGCATTTTTTACCTTTTTGAACATCCTACAAACAAAAGTTGACACACACACAACTAGTGGAAAATGTGAGAGAGAAAAATGTTAGTGGTCAGCTGTCCGAAATGTCAGTAGTCCAGGGGTTAGTCATTGAAGACAAGTTTTTATTTTGGCAGCACCTCCCCCTAAACGACTTTTACTTCCGCTCTGGACAGCGGGATCACTACTTACTAGGTGAACCTTACTCTCTCACTCAAAGACTACCAACTTCTCTTCCACTCTTCTCTTCCTCTCTACTCTCCTTCTCACTTCACTACAAGAGCTCCTTCTCTGGAAACTGAAACTTGCGTGGTTTTCTGGGAGGCTTGTGTGATGGAGATGGAGGCAGGAGGTGGCAATTTATAGGAGTAAGGGGGGACAGGGCGGGCGCCCTCTGTAGGTGGGCGGGTGCCCACCTTTGGTGGCCATCCTGGCTGTCTTTTCTCCACTCCCTCTGTTTCTTGGCTCTTACGCAGAATAATAGTTCATGGGTGGTGGTTGGTCGGTGGAAAAGTGCTGGTGAGTGGAGTTATGTTGGTGGATCAAATAATGTGGTGGGATGTGTGTGAGGTGTGGTGTATGACATGTGGGACCCAAGGAGTGTGGGTCATGTTTCAAAAAGGTTGCTATAATTAAATATAATGCAGGAAAATATATGAGAATTGAAACTTATTGAAAATGATCATGGAAAAATATTTTTGTGCCTCCACAATAATTAATAAATATGGGTCGTCACACACCATAAATATTATTTATATGGGGCTTTTGATTATTATAATGCTATGAATAAATATGACTAATGCAGGAATTAAATATGAGAGAATTAATGATGCGGATATATACCGATTTACCTCCCGGCGAGGGTTTGAGATTTTTAGGTCCCCCAAGCTGGACCTCCAAATCTTTTAATCTTCCGAATTACTTTCCTCTAGAGTTGGTGTCTCCAGTGGTTCTTCTTCATGAACTTCCTTCACTGTAGAGTCTCTCTCTGGTCTGGGCTTGAATGTGAAGTGTTCTTCTTGTCTATTTATGTTGAACTTGATTTCTCCCTTTCCGACATCAATGTGGGCATTGGCAGTGCTCAGAAATGGCCTTACAAGGATGATAGACACTTTTGAGTCGGGACTCATGTCCAGTACCACGAAGTCTACTGGCACAAGGAAATCTCTTATCTTGACTAGGATGTTTTCAGCGATGCCCAACGGGTGTCGAACTGATTGATCTGCTAGTTGCAGGGACATTGATGTTGGTTCTAGGGTCGTATGATCAAGCTTCTTGTAGACTGATGCTGGCATCACACTGACACTTGCTTCGAGATCACAAAGTGCATTGTTAAAGTGTTGGTTTCTGATCGAGCAATCAATGGTGGGACATCCTGGATTCTTCTTCTTCCTTAGTGGTTTATTGAGGATGGCCGCACTACATTCTTCTGTCAGCTTGATAACCTCTGTGGTGGGCAGTGTTCTCTTCTTGTTAAGAATATCTCGGATATACTTTGCATATGTAGGTACCTGTATGGCATCAAGTAGAGGTATGTTGACATATAATTTCTAAATGACCTCTACAAACTTACCAAACTACTCATCCAACTGCAGTCCTCTGTTTCTTCTGGGAAATGGCAAATAGTTGGTGTCGTAAAAATCTTTCCTCATTTCTCCAGTTCTTGGTGGTTGTAGCAGATCTTCTGCTTCAACTAGGTTTTCTTCTTCTATCACTGCTGGTTGCACTGGTGCTGTTGTTCTTTGTTTCTCTTTTGGGTATGGGGGATGCCTGGTGGCTTTGCCTCCTCTGCAGCAGCTAGCTTTATTAATTTAAGCTCTACCCTTTTATTGAGAGTGTTTTGCTCATCAAAGGCAGTTAATAGAAAATCCATTTTATTGTGTATATCTTTTAGAGATGATTCATTTGTATCTAGCCTTTGTTTAACTTCATCATTAGTTTTTGTTTGTTGAGCAATTGTCTCTTTTAATGAAAGTTGCTTGAAAGTATTACCTGAATTCATACCTTTGTTATTCGGTTGACTCGAAGTAGGTTGATATTTGTATGCTGTCTCAGTGGCCCTTTGATCTCCTTTGAACTTGGCCCTCTGGTCAATCCAATGAAGCAAATTTTCCATCTTGGTTGATAATGTATTTACTTCTTCTCGTATTTCTTCAGTTTGATGACATTGTTGAGCTTTATCTTGGAACCAGCTTTGATTTTCTGCTATCTTATCCAAAAGTATCTCTGCTTTTCCAATTGTAAGCTCCAAAAATGATCCCTTAGCAGATGCATCTAGGCACTCACGAGCCTTCTGGGTTAATCCATGGTAGAAGGTCTGCATAAGTAGCCATCTGGCCATTCCATGATGAGGACAATCTGATATGTATCCTTGAAAACGCTCTCATGCTTCTGAAATGGTTTCTATCTTCTGCTGTTGGAAACTGACAATATTTCCTCTTAAGGCTACATGGCTACTGTCTTCTGCTGTTTTGCCTATAGGGAAAAACTTTGATAGAAAGGCATCTGACAAGTTCGTCCAGTTGTTGATGTTATCTTGATGGGTGTAGAACCACTTTCTTGCTTTCCCTTCTAGTGAGAATGGAAAGAGGCGAAGCAGTATGACTTCTTTGTCGACTCCGTTGATGCGGATTGTGCTTCCAATCTCTAAGAAATTCTACAAGTGTGCACTAGCATCTTCATGTGCCTTTCCACTGAATTGTGTAGCTTGTACCAAATTGATGAGGCTTGACTTGAGCTCAAACTCGGGTGCTCCTTCTACTGCAAATCTTGGACCAGTTGGAATGTTCTCAAGACATGGGGCAGAGAATTCTTGCAAGGTCTTTTGTGCCATAGCTTCAACAATTGGTAGCTAGCTTCTTTTTCCTTTCTTGATTGCTTTGGTTCTGATGATGAAGAGTTGAATGTACCAAATCAATCCTGATATACCTTGTATAAAAATATAAACAAAGAAAAACAACAGGGTGAACCTGCCAAAGCAGAGGTGCCTTGTTATGATTTCTCACTTAATAGCTATTTTATGCAATTATTTCTCCATAGTCTAGTCTAATATTTTGTGTGAATAACCTTGACTGACTTCCTGACTTTCCTTACCATTCCTATGTGTTTCCCTTTGTGTCCCCGGCAACGGCGCCAGAAATGCTTGTTCACACTTACTAACACCACTTGGATACTAGGTTGTCATCCCCAGCATGGTGCCAGAGTGTACAAAGGTATTTATGAATGTAAAGGCTCTCTAGAAAATAATCTATTCTATCCGCAAGCACACAGATAAAATACCTCATTGTAGCATTTCACCAGGAAAGTATTCCAGGTATCGTTATTTATAATTTTCCTTAAGAGAATAGTGGAAATGAAGATAAGGATAAAATCTATCAAGGCATAGACTAGAGATAAACTTGCAAGAACATGATTACTAATGAGGAACTCGTCACACAGTCACTTACTTTGGCAGGGGGTAAGCCATAATAATAATGATAATGAAATATAAGCTCATGGGTAAATAGCACAGCGATTAGAAAATAGACTACTCCTCATATATGTAAGGTGACGTCGGATTAGCTAGAGAATGGATTCTAAGTTATCTACTATCTACTAAGTCACAATCTACTCTAGTTATCTACAAGATCATATATAGCATAAAAGACTCTTCATTCATGTATAAGGAACATTGCTAAAGTAAATCAGAACATCGCAAGACTTACTCCGCAATACAAATTATGCCTGTCCTATCAACGGAGGGTGGACTATATAAGAATCAACAAAGTTGTCACTATCGCGAACTACCACACGACCCGGCCAATAGGATACATTTGTAGGTAAATAACATCTAAGCACCACGCCCACATGTGATCTACCACTTAACTCCCGGGCGTCAAGAGCTAAGCGCTTTGCAAACTTAAACATAAACTCATTATCAATTATAACTATATCAAATATAGAACTAGAGCAAACTAGGAACATAATAAATAGAGACATAATGCAATTAGAATAAAGTAGTAGAGAAAGATATGAAATAATACCAATCTTTATTGATGAATATCCGAATCCAGAGCGCTAGGCTCTACTTCTCTAATTCTATCTAAACAATCCTATAGAACTTGAATGATTAGGGAGTAGCTAATTCTAATTCTCTGTGGGAGAGAAGTTCTAAAACCCTAACTTTGATGGCTTCCTCTGATAATGATTTCTCCTCTCTCCCCCTGGGATGGAGAGGCCTTGCTTATATAGTCCCCTCAAGTGAATTTGGGTCGTCGGATCAAACTGACATTGATCGCACGGTTTTCCTTGATCCTTTAGGTCGGTGGAGCATAATCCACGAGGTTGGTTGTGATTGGCCCCGAGGCCAGGGCGGGCACCCAAGGGGGGAGGGCGGGTGCCCTGCCCCCGAGCCCGTTCGGTCTCCCGTTCGTTCCCGTGGCTTCTGGACTCTTCTAGATTAAGGAAATTTGTGCGACACGTAATTATCGCGTTGTAAACCTGACATGTGGGCCTTCTCTCCATATTTTCGAATAACCCCCTGCAGAAATAGACAAACACCAAAGCTCGTGGAATTCTGTCAGATAAAACCCTAATTCTAGATGTTTGGTGCATATTGATCCTTTTCCATATTTAGTTGACGATTAAATTTAGTACTTAAGGACCGTCAACAACATGCTCCTTGTTCTTGAAATGAGCTCTTGTCTTTCTTGTATGGTAGCCCTTCTTCTTCGTCATCTTACCAAATTTGCAGACAAAGAGTGCTAGCGCTTCATCATCACTATCATCATTGGAGCACTCCTCATCACTTGATTCTTCCTTCTTGGCCTTGCCCTTATTCTTGGATGAAGAGCTAGCTTTAAATGCTACACTCTTCTTCTTCTTCTTCTTGCCATCATCATCCTTTTTCATGACCTTATCATCATCATTGTCATTGTATTGATCTTCGGTCATGACATCTCCAAGTACCTCATTGGCAGATACACCCATCAATCCACTTCTAAAGATGATTGTTCTCAATGTCTTGAACCTCTTGGTCAAGCACATCAAGAACTTGTGAATGAAGTCCTCATCCTTCACTTTCTCACCATGGCCCTTGAGATCATTGATGATGACTTAGAGCCTATAGAACATCTCCGGAATTGACTCATCATCCTTCATCTTGAAGTTTGATAGCTTGTCTTTGAGCATGTAGAGCTTGGCACTTTTTACTGTTGTAGTGCCCTCCTATGTCTCTTCTAGCCTTGTCCACACTTCACTTGCTTTCTCAAGATCTTTGACTTGTTCAAACACCTTTGAATCAATGCCATTGTAGATTGTATTGAGAGCCATAGTATTGCATTGCTTGTTTGCTCTCTCATTGTCGGTGGGGTTGGCGGGGTCAAGGATCACAAAGTCATTCTCCATGACTTCCCATACTCTATCATTGATTGATCCAAGGTACATTTTCATTTTTCTCTTCCAATAGTCAAAAGAACTTGTGCCATCAAAGAATGGTGGTTTGCCCCCAACATGGTTGAACACTATTTGAGACATAATTTGAGCACCGAGGTTGTTAAGCCTTCACAAAACGGTGACCACGGCTCCGATACCACTTGAAAGGTCCTAATATGGCTAGAGGGGGTGAATAGCCTATTTAAAAATTCTACAAACTCACTAGAGCAAGAGGTTAGTTAATAACAAAGCGAAGCTTTTTGCTCTAGCTCTAAAAGGGGTGTTTGCAAGCCACCTATCCAACAATTCTAGTTGATATGATCACTAGGCACACAAGAGCTATGTCACTACAAGCTACACTGGTGAACTAGGCTACACAAAGCAAGACTAGCAACTAAACTAGTTACACTACTTTGCGGTAAGTAAATGGAGAGGAAGAGATATTTATACCACCGTGTAGGGGATGAACCAATCACAATAATATGAAGTCCAATCATCAGGAGAAATCGAAAGAACAATCACAATGAAGACACAC
Source organism: Sorghum bicolor (assembly GCF_000003195.3). NCBI lineage: Eukaryota > Viridiplantae > Streptophyta > Magnoliopsida > Poales > Poaceae > Sorghum > Sorghum bicolor. Next base: position 46,555,751 of record NC_012872.2, read on the forward strand.
GATTTTCTCCCGAGGTTCACGTGCTTGCCGGCACGCTACATCCCCATTATGTCGACCAACACTTTCTGGTTCGGTGGCTAAGAGGTGTACCACAAACCTCGTCCTTACTAGGACACCACAAGAACCAACCCACAAGTGAGGTAGCTCAATGACACGAGCAATCCACTAATGTTGCCTTTGGCTCTCCGCTGAGGTAGGCACAATCCCCTCACAATCACTGGGAGATGGCCACGAACAATCACCAACTCATGCCAAAGCTCCTCCGCTGCTCCAAGCCATCTAGGTGGCGGCAACCACCAAGAGTAACAAGAAAACCATAGCCAAATCAATCCCCAAGTGCCACTAGATGCAATCACTCAAGCAAATGCACTTGGAATCACTCCCAATCTCACAAAGATGAATAATCTATGAAGGAGATGAGTGGGAGGTGTTTGCTTAGGCTCACAAGAATGTCAAGTATGCTAGAATGCCAAGAGAGTCAGCCCTAAGCTGGCCAACAACTATTTATAAGCCCCTCAAACAAATAGAGTCGTTGGCTCTTTCACTGGGCTAAAATCGGGGTCACCGGACGCGCTATAGGGAACCACCGGACGCTCAAGCCCTGCGTCCGGTGCCCTGAAAACTGCAACGTGTCGCCCTTCCCACTTCCACACGTCGATCTCTAACAGTCACCTACAGAGCACTGGACACGGTCAAGTTGCCACTGGACGCGTCCGGTGCACACCGGTCTCGTGCGTAGAGAGGTCTGCAAAAAGCGCGAGCACCGGACTCACACCATTGGGCGCGCTCCTGAGCGTCCGGTCCCTTACGCAAAGAGGTTTGCAAAATGTGCAGACACCGAACGCGCACCACCGGACGCACCCTGAGCGTCCGGTGCTCTCAGTCAGAGACTCCTGTAGAAGTCAGGCAGCACCAGATGCGCCAACAGGGTTTGACCTGCGTCCGGTGCTCAGCGTTTGGTGCCTAACCCTAACAATCTTGAAGCAGACAGCACACCGGACGCGCAGGCACTATGTCTGGTGCCTCCGGGCCAGCGTCTGGTCTCCCGCGACTTCTCCAAATTCCCCACCGACGCAACAGGAAAATATGCATTTCATTTTCTCAAAATCGCCGAATCCCACCGAGCTTCTTCTCAAAGTGTGCTAACACCACCAAGTGTGTACCAACAAGTGCACGTGTGTTAGCTTTTTCACAATCATTTTCTTTGAAGGAGTTAAGTTAGCTCACTAGGTTCTAAATGCATGCACAAGAACAATGACACCTAGTGGCACTTGATAACCGCTTAGCCAAAGAATTCCCATCTTTATAGTACGGCTATCTATCCTGAATGTGATCACACACTCTATGGTGTCTTGATCACCAAAACTAAAACCCTAAGCAATACCTTTGCCTTGAACTCCATAGGGTTTTGTTTTTCTCTTTCTTCTTTTCCAAGTTGAGCACTTGATCATCTTGTGGTTATCATCATCATCACCATGATCATCTCTTGCTCCATCACTTGGCATGTACCAACCTCATTAAGTCTACACACACTTAGTATAGAGGTTAGTACTAGGGATGCATCGAAGCAAGACAAGCACATGGTGAAGTTTAATCTG